>NW_027476372.1:0-270028 GCF_051020955.1 Megalopta genalis
ATCAAATTTTCGTTTAGCATTATTTCTACGGAATGGGTGAAACGACACTTTATACAACGTTAATTTAATAGTATCTTTACGAAAGGGGAGAAAAGACACCTCTCAAAATTTCCGTTTAACATTATTTCTACGAAATGGGTCAGAGGACACTTTTTAAAATTTCTATCCGAAACAATTTTCTAAGTTAAATCACTTTTCCTCAGCCGGCTTCTCAACTTTCCCTAGAACGATTAGAAAAGTGACGTGGTAAAAATAGGTATACACAGACCAAAGTACAGTGAAAGTATAATCGATGATGTTCAATCTTCGATTAACGGGAATTATCAATACCCTCTTTCCCGGCGCTGCGGAAGAGTGTTGAAACTTCAGATTCAATTTGAACTAACTACTCCGACATCAATTTGGAGAGCGGTTGGCGCGTTAAACGCGTGAAAAATTCAAGTTCGCTGGTGCAATTTCCAAGGAATATTATGTTACACGCTTGCCGGAATCTGAAGGCAAATGGTACATTACATCCTTCGGGTAAGGCACGCCACTTGGCCGTAAGCTTAATGGCTCAAACAATCGGGCGCACAATTCTCAGGTTTGACTCGCGGTGTCGCGAAACTTCGATGTCAAATTTCCGACACATTCGTTCATAATTATCGCAGCTGCGACCGCGCTTTTCGTCGCCGAGGGACACGCAATCGCGCAACAGTTTGCGCGACAAAGAGGCGACTCCAACGCCGATGTCGCGTCAAATGCACGCCTAAAAAACTGAAATTTCGGTAGCCACAAGAAAAAGGATACATAGATCACCGAGTTGATCGATTCATCGGCGACACAGCGTTCGCCTTATTTAGCGCGGACGAACGATAACTGCTGATCTAGGAGGAACAGCCCCAAGGACTCGGAAAAGGGGCCGAGCGGAAGAAGAATTCCATTCGTAAAACGCGGGAGGGCTAAGGAGTATGGGTGCAAAAGCAATGATCACATATTATCCGTGGACATATATCTCCCGGTTTTAGGTGCCGCGCGATTTTTTCGTCCGATCTACGGCAATATTTCGGCGGCCTCACGGGTTCCCGAGGGCCACTTGCGACTCGTCCAACTGCGAGGCCGAGGGGGGCCTCGCTAATTGAACGTGTAGGACACTGGAGCCAATTACTGTGAGCTAGCCAATTACTGCGTCTTTTGTATATTTTCAAGCATAAATAACATAATCGAAAAAGATATACCAAACATTTCTATTTAAATTCAAATTAATTTCTTCTAATACTATAAAATTTGTTTGAACTTTTTTATATCGATTTCGTGAATTTTTCAGCAAAACTCGAGAAAATAGTGAACGAATTGTGTTGGTGAAACGAATTAAAATTACCGGAGAACAAAACAGTGATTATTTGTTCAAATAACCTACATAACCTGAAAATTTTAATCATCTCTGAATCATCATCAAATCGTATTTTCGAGAAGAAGAAACGTAAACAGGAAATTTTGTTGATACAGTTATCTCTATTGAGAAACTCTGTACCTTTGAGTTCTTCAAAACTGTTCATTAAATTGCTGGATTTGTTTTCAGCAGTGGGAACGCCAGGAGTCCGCTAACGAGGCACAGTAATTGGCTCATCTGACCTACAACAGCATTAGAGAGGCTCCAATTACGTCTGTATATCGTTATGCAAATTTTCTAAGCTGCGACTCCGAAAGGCGAAAGGCGTGCACCGGCACGCCGTCCGGATTTTAACCGTGCGTGGAAAGCTCGATTACTTCGTTCGAATAATAAGCATGTCTTTAATCGACCAGGATACGATACACGAAATCCCAATTGAGTTTGTTGGAAAGTTCGGTGCCGGGCTCGGCGTCGCCCCCCCCCCCGCCGCGGAAATCCGATTCGCGCGTTTCGAATGGTTCGCGAAAAATGGATACGCGTAAAGAGAAACAGATGCAAATTGGATTGCGCGACGCGAAATAAATGTCGCGGGTGCTGCGGCATGCATTCGGCGCCGCGGTATTTAATGCGGCTGAAATATAGTATGCGACTCTGTCGCGTTGCATTTCTGTTGTAAATCGTCTGCGACCGCTGGAAATATTGTCGCGGAATCATTCGATGGATAAATGCTTGCACGTACGAGATGGAAATGCGATAACTACGCGAGTCGAGAACAGATTTCGATGGTATTTTCAGCCGTCCGTGTTACCGGGATCTACGGCAAGTATTCTCTAAATTTTCATCAGCTTTTAACCTTATTCATTATTCCAATCTTTTTCATCATTTCAATCGATTGCTAGATTTGCCCAATATTTTAAAGTTTAATGACTTTAGTAAATTGGTTAGTTTTTAAAATATTATTCCGATTTACCAAGAATGTTTTTAACCATTTGCAGTGCAGTAAATGAGTCAGTCACGAGTTGAAACAAAATTCGATTCTTCCATTATCAGTATCTAGGAATTAAAGTAAATAAAGTCAGAAGAAAAAAAATTATCTCGTTTTATAGAGAAATGATTCGAAGGAAAGATACCAAGAAAAATATCAGTTTCATAGACATTTTCAGCTTATTAACCGTGAGACATCTGTTAATAATATTTTTTCATATTAAAAAAGAAACAGAGGTATTCCAGTGCTAGTTTTGTACTGTATGGAGTACTGTCTTTAGAAAAGTATGTCGAGAGTTTCACCCAACTTGATAACGAACATAATACCCACGCAATAAAATACAAACGTTATACTTGTTATTCGTTTAGTACAGCCTGCTTAAAAAGACAAAGAAAGTAGTAATGTCTACTACATTATGTATACTTGCTATTAAATACCATGCTCTTTCATATACTTGACTGGGCAAATTATTTCACTAACGCACGTGTGTTTCTATCAATAACCAAGTCTGGTAATTCGGCTGGCAATCCGAACTGCTGCTCCACTAAACCGCCAAGTAATGCCTAACAAGGACAATGCTCCACTCCGCTTTTGTGTACTTTCAGTAAAGACCGCCGCTATACCATTCGAACCGGGAATTAATAGCACAATCTGACACATGTGGGGTCTGAGCAGTCTTATGGACCTCGACTTCCGAGGTTTCGTGTATCGAACAGGTCTAATCGAGTATCAGGGATTTCAAGGATTTCGCAAGTTGGGGACTCCATAGAAGCTTCGAAGACCTCGGGACCATCCTGGACAGGGAATACTAGGATATCCAGAATATCCTGAAATCCCTAAGATGCTCTACGACTTCGCGCATGCGAGGTAACTCTTGAAAGTTCGCTAGAAAAAATCTGGGCACTCTAGGATCGTCATAAATAGTAGCCAGGTCGATGGTATAGAATCTACATATTCTATGCTATAGACTATAGATTATGCAGTTCTGTGTTGGTCCGAACGAACGGTTGCGTTTGTCGGCTCCTTCTGTGTCCCCAATGAACTACGCATATCGTATAACAATACCTTACCTGAATCGTATCGGATGAATGCACGGGGCTGAGAGTAAATAATATCGGATGACTCTGTAATTATATCTGTATCAAGATTCGGTGTACCATGCCCCGAACAGTCTGAATAGTACCCGGTAACTCTGATCTTAGTTAGTCGCGATCAGTTTCTGGTCCGCGATTATTTGTTTCCTTGAAGCTGTTACTTACTTTATCATTTTTTAAGTATATCGGTTCTTGATAATTCTTATAACCTAGTGGTCAAATATAGTACTTCCTTATTTGAAGGTTTACTTTTGTTATATTCTGACACAAAAATAGATTATTATCTAAGCATTTCATTCGACTTCTCTGCTAGATGATAATATATTTGAATAATATAATGATTATGAGATAAAACGTTTGGATAGCCGAATATTGCAAAAATAAATGGTCTGATAAGACAGTACGAGATATATAAATTATTAAAGAGGTAAAAATCTTTTTGGAACCTTTGTGCTCACTATTTTTATTTTCTATATATATCGTCAGTATGCTAATAAAAACCAGTAATTATTATCGTTCAAGTATGGATATCCAATGGATATTTACTTATTTTTGTAATATACTGACACAAAAATAGTTTATGATGGAAGAATTTCATTCGAGTTCTCTGCTGTATGGTAATATATTTAAATAATACAATGATTAGATGATGAAACGTTTGGATAGCAGAATATTGCAAAAATAAGTGGTCTGATAAGACAATACAAGATGTATAAATTATAAAAGAGTAAAAAATCTATTCGGTATCTTTGTGCACACCATTTCTATTTCCTATAAATATCGTCAGTATGTCAATAAAACCAGTAATTATTATCGTTCAAGCTTGACTATACTGACGATATTTATATAATAGAAAATTAAAATGGTGTGCACAGAGATACCAAATATATATTTTACTCTTTTATAATTTATACATCTTGTATTGTCTTATCAGACCATTTATTATTCCAATATTCTGCTATTGAAACGTTTTATCATCTAATCATTGTATTATTTAAATATATTATCATCCATCAGAGAACTCAATATGAAATTCTTAGATAATAAACTATTTTTATATCAGAATATTACAAAAGTAAACCTTTTGGTCCTAAATGGACCTCTTGTCGATTTTTAGCCGAAGGAAGATATGTCGTTATGGCATTTCCCTGGCCGGAAGTCACGGCGTGAACACCAGAACGCAAAAATATTTGGCCTTTCGTTCGACCAAACGTGTCGATGAACTTTCATAGTCAGAGATACGGTATAAATCGAATGACTGTACGCGAGCAAAAAAGAAGATCGAAAGTGTACAGACACATTTTTCCTCGTACAGATCCGATTGTGAAAGAGTCGAGCACGAAAATTTATTGAGATCGTTATTTGTACCGTGTCTGACAGTCACTGGATATTTCTACTTCCAGGGAGCATCGATCCTAGTACGTACATATTTCGTTTCACTGTTTGCTAACAGCTGAAATGAAATTTATGTGAAGAACAAAGAATGCAAGCAGTCAATAAGAGTTTACAAATTATAATTGAGCCGTTTATTTTGAAAGTGGCATAAGTCA
Organism: Megalopta genalis; assembly: GCF_051020955.1. Lineage (NCBI taxonomy): Eukaryota > Metazoa > Arthropoda > Insecta > Hymenoptera > Halictidae > Megalopta > Megalopta genalis. Next base: position 5,002 of record NW_027476372.1, read on the forward strand.
CTTTTTTTTTAATGAAAAGATACCGTTCAATTGTAATTAGTGTTGCCATTAACTCGATTTTTTTGAAAAAGTAACTTGTGCCACTTTCAAAATAAACGGCTCAATTGTAGCTGGAGCAATTATTTGTTCGTATCGAATAAAAAAAGATCAACGACAGCGCCAGTTCCGTCCAATACTTACAAATATCTTTCTTAATATCTTACCAGTTCCATAAAGTGGTCTATTTGAAGCTTCAATATGTTTCTAGGTTGACCTCGAGACATTGGACATTTCAGAAATCGCTTGGACCGATGAATTTTGTATTTTTATCAATTTTAAAAATTTTTTAAATTTCGAACTTCGTTTTCGTCTACCTCCGATGGCAGTCCTGAACGCGAATGATCCGTAAGCACCTTTATAAAAGCAATGAAACCATTTTCTGTACGAACGGAATGATCAAAGATCTACCTAAACGGCGCGAGCACAGTTTGTGCAACGACAATTGCTTTATTTCCACCGCGAAACACGTTCGCCGGAAGGTATCGGGAGCTTGTACACGTGTCACTCAACATTTTCCACAGTGCAAAAGATAAAATGCTTATCGTTCCCTTCCCTTTCCACCCCGAATGCCGCTTTTAGACTTAACTCGATCATCTCGACCTAGTTACCTTAGCGACTAACACTCTGCGCTCGTTAAACACATTGTGAGTAGCGGGGAACGCGTTCCGCCGAGCATCCGGTACAAGAAAAATGTGTCGAAAACGTTGAATAAATTTCACCGGGGATACTCAGCGTCCAACGGATCCACTGCAATTTCCTCGAGCAACGTAAGAATCGTATTATTGCCCGACTGCGAGACCGACGTCCGTGATTACAATTTTATTGCTTCCGTCGTAGACGTAGCTCCGCGACGGTGAGCTTGGAGTCGCGGCAGGCACGCGTAATTAACGGGAAAACTATAAAGGATGGACGACCGCCGAGGACGATACGCACAAAGGTGTCCCACGATGCCATTCTTAATTACTGTTCCGGATTGATTCGTCGGATGCGGTGCCGTTAGGACTTCAGTCAAAGCGAAACGTCTGGCTCTAATTGCGTTCGAGCCGTTTACGGCGATTGCGTATACGCGCGGAATTTGTCCCAGCAAAACTCGGGACCGCGCGTACGCCACGGAATTCCATCATCTCGAGAAAGTTTGGCTCGCCTCTGTCTCTTCTTCGACCAGGTTTATGTCGCGAACATGACGAAAACGCTGTTTCCGAGATTCAGACGATTCTCACATTCCGCGATCATTCCGCATCCTTCGCGGATGATACCGAAATACCAGTCGCGCATTCCGGCCTCGAAAGTACCAGTAAACACACTCGGTATCGCGTGGGGAAATAGAGGAATGGCTCAGGGATAAAAAAGAAATAATAGCTAACTTCGGTGAGTGTAACCGCGTCACGTTCACAGTTTCCAGACGGTATCCGCCGAATGTTAGGGAAGTGGAGCCGGTTACTGTGGGGTGACCGATTGCTGTGCCTTTGGTTCGTTGACAGGGATAATTCATTTTATATTTATCGAATTAGACGCGTTACATTTTTTCTATTGGAAATTGAACAAAATAAGAAAAATACGAATATTTAATATGACATATTCGGTAAATAGAAAATTAATTATCCTACACTAATTGACAGGTATATTTAATTCCGTATTTATCCAATAAGATGCGTTACATTTTTGTTATTGGAAATTGAACAAAATAAAAGAATGCGAGAATTTAATATGATTTATTCGACAAATACAAACATAATTATCACGCAGTAGTTAACTGCTTAGTGGACACGGTAGTTCGCTCGAAAACTCTTTTGTGTATTTTGCCAAACATCTTGTGTTCCTTCTATATTTCAATAATGATCAAATTTGTACTAATGCAAAAGACACCAACGAATAATTGAAATGTATCAAAAAGTGAGATATAGGTAAAAAAACCGTTCAATTTGTCGAAAACTTCGAACATCACTTTGATGGACACAGTACCTCGCTAAAAAACTGTCTTGCATATTTTATTAAATATTTCGCGTTCTCTCTATACTTGAATCGATATATGTACATATACAAAAGACATCGATGTACAATCGAAATGTTCAAGACGAGCAACACAGATAAAAAGTACTGCGGATTTTTTAGAACATCGGTCGTCGCTGTAATAGGCTCAGTGAATGACGTACTTACCCTAAAAAACAAAAACGTAAAAAAGGGGGGGGAGACGAATGTATCGGCAGAGGAAAAAAGTCATCCGTATGCCTCTTTCCGTAAAGCTCCGAAACGGCCGTTTCGTTACCAACAGTAATCCTAGTCGTCGAAGACCCTGCACGTTCCATGTTCCCGGAGCGGAACAGCTGAGCTGCGCGCTGCGTGTACGAGAATAGATATCCGCGGCAGGTCGATAAACGGCGTGGAAACAAAAGGGAAACAGAATAGAATCGGCGGGGAACCCGGAAGCCGCCTTGGTATAAGGGATGATAAGCTTTGCGAGACGGCGTCACCAAACCGGAATATCGGTTCCGTTCGCTTTGGTTCTCGCTGGCGCGGCGAACGGCCATTTACATCGACACGATAATAAGCCGCGCTCGAAAGTACCGTCGAAACCTCTCGAGATTCTGGAAGGAACATTGTCGTGGAATTTGGTCTCCAAAGACCAACCCCGCCTCCTCGCGGCGGAGACTGGGCAACGCACATCAGTATGGGCGGCAAAACAGGGCAATGGCATCCCTCTGCGTTAGCGGCGAGCGTTTCTTTTGCTAGGACCTGCGCGCAGAGGAGTAACTTGTTAGAATTGGACATGGATCTCGTTAAGTTCATGTGCGCGCTAACAGGTGACAAGAGAGGCAAGAGCAGGGGCCAATGATAGATATAAACATGGTGGTGCATGACATGATTACAATTGACTTCCCTACTACAGGTCTGTGACGCTGGGTCGACGCGGTGCTTGCGTGTGGCGCTTGGCGCCCGCTACCGTGGTCGACGGTATTATTGCTACTACCACCCGCGGCCCTCGGGCTTGTCGGTGGTGTATTTCCTACCCGCGGCCTTCGGGCTTGTCTGGGTAGAATGCATCTGCAGCCCTTTGGTTTGTCGAGCGGTGCCAAAATTACTTCAATGACACGGGCTGGCTGTGTTGGGTTCAGCAGTCAGCTCTATAAATTTATCAGAAGCAAATACGTAAATAGCCGCCCGCTGGCCTAGCACGCTGCACTATTGCTGTCGTGTGGTATCTTGGGGGCGGCAAGACGGCAAGAAATGCCGTTGTAGCGGTTGGCGTGCGGTGCCGAGCACCCGCCGCCGCGGTCGCCTGGCAGAACGACCATCACTACTTTCATATTATTATCGCCGGCATTATAGCCGGCGAAATACTTAAAACAAACATACAACTCCTTGCAGCCGACAGATGAGTTAAGACCGGGTCTTCTGACTCCCCGGTCCAATGAACTTAACAGCGAGGGCGCGATGGATCCAAGTCCCGGTTCCTTCGCAGCTGTTCACCGCTGATTATCCATCGACCGGCATAAGTGAGCACCACTTCGCCCGGTCAGAGCAGGCTTCGGCCTCGTTAATGCTCTAGTCTAGACAATAACTGTCGTGGAATTTACCGCGAAATCCCGCGTACAACGGCGTGAATGGAGGTAACCGCGCAGCCGGCAAAAAAAGACCGCGAGGTAAAAAGAGGCCACGTTTCGCGGCCTGGCACTGGGAAAAGTGGAAAGTGCAGTCGGGCAAACGAAGGCAGAGGAACGGGTGGAGGGGCGGGTGGGGAGACGGCGATTAAACGAGGCACTTCTTTACATTACGCTTGACGCGATGAGACGAGCGAATTAAATGAGACCGGCGCGGCGTTCACGCATCGTTTTCCTTCAAATCTCGCGGAATCCGCCGCCGGTTTCAAATTAGTTCTTGATGTCGCACGACCAACGTGGATACTCGCAAAGTCTCTTAATGAATGGTATAACGAGGGTGTGTCGCGAATTCTGCTCGGCGCGTCGAGCCCGCGAAATAGTCTGCCGCTGATGATGCACGGGGTGTCTCAGCCCGGATAAGCCACCGAGATGTCACCTTAAGCTTCCGACGATCACAGCCTAGACGATTTTCTAGTGGCTCCGCCAGCAACCGCTCTTAACGCTCTCTCACCTGGCCCCGCTTGCACTCGGAACCTCGAGTTGTGTTTTTTATCGGTTTTAACCATAAAACTGCTGAGCACTTCGCGCGATCGACGGATGTATGGTTTTTTTGACAAGATTGCGTTTAGTCGCAGGTTGTACAAATTCCATTCAGATTCATATTTGCAATATTTACATCCTTGTTTGAGCATTAATTTCTATTCAGATTTATCATATTTGTGATGTCTTTATTCATATTTACATGGTGATTTCTATTCACATCTATTCATATTTGTGATATTTATATTCACACTTACATATTAATTAATATTCACGTTTATTCATATTTGTGATATTTATGTTCATATTTACATATTAATTAATATTCACGTTTATTCATATTTGTGATATTTATGTTCATATTTACATATTAATTAATATTCACGTTTATTCATATTTGTGATATTTATATTCATATTTACATATTAAATCCGATTCGCATTTGTTCATATTTGTGATATTTATATACATATTTACATATTTAATTCCTATTCATATTTATTCATATTTGCAATATGTGCTTCAAGCAAGAAGTTCATTCGAATTTCACGAAGAAATATTTTAGTAATTTCAATAATCGTCCCCCATTTTCCGAATTTAATTTCTGACAAAAAGTCAGTCTAATGAAAACATTGATTGAATGGAAAGAAATACATTTTACAACATTATCAGTGAAACAGTGAAACTATTTCATTTAAACAAGAATGAATAAATAATTGTTTCATTAGACGTCTCATTAACAACCACAACTATTCAATTCTCCAATGTGAAAGTTTTCCATTAAGTTGAAATTGTAACAAACATTTTTATTATTACTCATCCAATTTTAACACGTTGTTGATTGTGGGTTGCAGATAGAATTTCAATTCCATTTTCGACGACACCCGGAACAAATGAAATAAAACGAACGAGTACGTGCGGTAAAAATAAATGTTCAGCAAACCTTGTCGCGTACAATATAATGACCGTTTCCTAATTTATTTAAATTAATTGCAAAACTTCACTCGTACACAGGTCTGTCTCAATGTATTCTTTCGCTTCTGACGGTTTTCGATTTCTCAAATGTCTTCTTAATTCCGTAAAATTCTTAGTTTCTTAATAAAAATTAAATTAGAATATTTCAGACACTCGTAAAGAGAAAGCTAAGTGCAGTCTTCCGACAAAAAGAATAACGAAGCAAAACGATTCGGATAAGTAGAGAAAGTCCAAGTGTATTGTTGCTGTCAAGTGGCCAGGATTTATGGCAGGGGCCATGTGCTTGGGTATCCCGACGGTATGGGTCTGTCTTTGGCCGTTCCGGGGCACGTGCGACCCCGTCATAGCGTCTCCTGGTCCTTGATTACGGTCCAGTCAATTACGGTTGGGTCTCGCACTGTTTGGGCACGTAGGCCCATCAGCGCGGGATGTTTAGCAGGTGTTAGTTTGCCATTCTCGCTGCTAACTCCCGGCCCACCGCTTTGGGGCAATCTCAATGGATCTGTGATTGCAGTGATTGGACCGTAATTCCTTGCCGCCCACCCTAGGTCAAGAAGAGTAGGGAGGACCGAGGTAATATTAGGGATGACCCCGTTCCTCTAACGAGAGACATTCGTGAGACCACAAGGGACTCACTGGACACGAAACCACAAGGGACTCGGGAGATACACGAGAGTCAGGAGAGACCACAAGAGACTCTAGAGACATCGTGAGAGATACGCGAGACCATAAGGGACTCACGAGATACCTAAGAGACTTAGTAATCGGACGGCACACCACGTACAAAATTCTACAGAGCTCGAAGCTCACAAGGAGCACCAACGAGCATTTTAACATGTATTGTACTTAAATCTCGGGGAACTTGTTAGCAAAGGATCAAAACGTTCCGCTCATGCCTTTGATATTTTCGCGCGTTTACCCGCGGTTAATGCGGGAACATTCAAAATCAGGTTAAGATACACGATCTATTAAGAGCTGAAATTTAATATTTGCTTTACTTTCGTTTTTGTTTTTTTTTCTTTTTTTACTGAAAGTAACTTCACTGTGCCGCTAAAAAGAAGCGAATCGACGTCGAATTCGCAGTTCTGCTCGCCCCGAAATGTGTAACCGAACTTTCCGATGGAAAAAATTACACCGCCGTGGTTGCAACGTTTTCAGAGAAAATATCTTGGACGCGAATTTTCTTTTCTATTGTGAGCAAATTCTCGCCAGCCTCTAATCCGGGTTTTCATCGACTAGATATTTCGCTGGTAAAAATTAGGCAGCGATAAAAAGAAGTCTGCTTAATTAGTACATTTACTATCCAAGTAAATTCAAGGTGCATTATAATTACAGATTAACTGACTGCAGTTTTTCGTGCATTTAATATAAAAGTTAATAGCTACAATTTAATAATTATATATTTATAAATAATAATTGAATATTTTAATGTACTTTAAATACGCCTTAATTTGTTGAAATTATTAAAAATATATATATATATATATATATATATATATATATATATATATATATATATATACATGAAAAGTCCATAAGCGGTTCTTATTACTTACAATAGATGCAACAAATTTTTATTTTGTATAAAGTAAGTTTCCTTTCTTTACGAATTTATTTATAGGTTCCTGTGTCTTTCTAAATTTCTAGTATGCTTCTGAAAAAATTTATTTACGTCCTTCAAATGACGTCGAAGATGACAGAACTTTCATATAACGTTCAATAGTTGCGTTTTCTTATTTCAATAAAATTGGATTTACAACACAAATGAGACACCGTGCAATACTTCACGATAGCAGCAAGAAGGACTGTAGCTTAATAAGCCCCATTAATAATACGGCCACAGGGAATGGTGCAATGCGTATTTGGATTCATTCGGAGTCCGAAAAAGCTGCTGAAGTAAATGGTGTAGGAATGAATAATTTCTTCGAGAAACATATGGCACGTCTTTCCATCTTCACGTCGGCGACTTGCGAATGCTAATTAAGCGGATAAGAGTTTTTCCTCCAACAACAGATTTATTGGAAACGTGAAAATAACTTCCCCAGTCATTCGTTACAGTGGATGTTCGGACACTTTTTAATACGGAGAAAATGTAATGACATTGAATCGTGAAGAGGCTCAATTTAGCAGACAATCGCCGAAACAATATTTACATAAATTAAAATTGGTTGAAATGGTAAAGAGAAATTTAAAACAGAAACCATACTTTTTAACTTTTTTATTTGAGTGATTAAATTATGTATAACATGTCATAAAAGGAATACAATTGTTATTTCAATCTATTGTTCAACTCTATAAAGAAATAATTATACCGTACGAAGACATAATTGCGTAATTATGAAGAAATAATTGCGCATGAGGTACAGTAAATTCTCCCCAATTGTCCCTCAGCTTCGAAATGAAAATGGACAATTTAGGAAGATGAGATACGATTATTCGAGCCTCGTGGCTCGTTTTTATAGTAAACAATTGTAAAAACAAGCCACAAGATCATTTATTAATCGTGTTTAATAATCGTAATAATCGAAATTAATAATCGTAATAATTATCGTATTTAATAATCATATCTCCTCTCCCAAATTGCCCATTTTTGTGCACAATCTGAGCGTCAATTAGGTAGAATTTACTACAGTTTCGACTAATAAATGTACCATCCTATATTCCACGGTCGGCTGGAGGTGGAAATTTCCACGGTGGCCTGTATCCTCGGAGCGAGGGTGGTGCGAGAAGGGGCTGGGCGAAGGGGACGAAGAAGGAGGACGCGAAAAGCGATGGTCACCTCAGTCACCTCAAAGAAGAGGCGAGTCGTCACCCCCCACTCCCAACAGGAGAGGACCTCTTCTATTGGCGGGCGGCGGGCACTAAGTCTAGCAAGAGCTGGTTCACCCGCCGCCCGCCTACCCTCAGCTGCTCGGGGGCTCGAGGCGTGGGCGCACACGCAGCCCCCGAGCTAGTCGGTCCCGCTCACGACCTCGCCCGGCAGCCTCCTTCTGCAGCATTACCTGTTCGCAGAAGGAGATTGCTGCCGCCCATTTTCTAGGGCTCTCCAGCATAGCCCCAACTAAGATGGAGAGAGCGAGGTCGTGGCTGACTTCCCGTTTTAGGACTCGGCGCAGCGCTGAAAAGGTGGGGCATTCCTACAGCGTATGCTGCGCCGAGTCCTCCTCCGCACCACAGCGGTGGCACACCGTCGTCGCTTCCCGACCGATGCGACACAAATAAACACCGAAGCTGTCATGCCCGGTGAATACCTGCGTCGCCCGGTAGGTGAGCCTGCCATTACGCCTCTCCCGCCACGAGGTAAAGTGTGGCAGGAGAGCCCCGGAGACCCGCTCGCCGGCGTAAAGACTTACCCTTGCCAGAGCGACAGCTGGGAAGCTGTCCCAGGCGAGTTCCACTTCCTCGCCCGTGTTTCCATGACGTTGACTCGAGAGGTTCCTCGCTGCCGTCAGTGTGTTCATCCCCATCCCGTCACCGACGAAGAGAACGTCGCCCCGCGCCACGCCGCACGGCGGCGTCGTCCCGCTATCGCTCGAACTCGCCGCCGACACGCGAATACGTGCCTCGATCGCGTGTGTCGCAACCTCATACCAGACCTCCCGCTCTGCGAACAGACATTTTTCTCCATTCAGGGAATGTTGTGTATCGTAATCCCCTCTCCCCTCACGAGCCTCGAACCCATCTTAATTGAATCTATAGTCCGGGCGCGCTCGACCGAGCTATGAATCTACGTAGAAAAGGATCACTAGTCGGAAACGGCTTCTTATCTTAGCTTGTAATGATGTTGTTAACGGAGAAAATTTACTTTGGCGAGTTTCTCGATTTTCATTACCTGTAGAACTCCGTTTTTGCGAGCTCGACGGCAGGCTATTGGAGCTGCGCAGGGTGGTGGGGCCAGTTACTGAGTGGTAGTAAATTACTTTGTGTTTTGTTTATATTCGAACGTAATTAACTTCTTTTTTTTATTAAGCTGTTAAACACCCTATGGGTTTATTAACAATATAATTTGTAATATATTATTACAAAATTAATATTACATGTACAATATATTGTACAATATTATTACATATTACTTTGGATATATGAAACTTGTCAAGTATTGTATCTAACGCTCAAGGATCATAATTAACTTCATGTTTGTCGAATAAGGTCTAACACATTTTTATATTTAAATTGAAATTGATTGTTTATTTGTTAAAATAAAACATGCAAAAGACAAAAGTTCTTAAAATACGGAAATTGTTTGAATTTTTGGTACTGAATTAGCGAGATCTCCTGTCAAGCTTGCGAAAAAGCTTAACAAAATGGCGAACGAATGAAGATCAATGTTCGGTAAAATAAATCGTTGCAGTCCCTTTGAAAGGTGTAAGTTATTGTAATTGTACTGTATATGTTTGATTTTCTTCATATTGTGTTTAAATACTTCTATGAAATACAAATATGATATAAATATCGAAGTATATATCCTTCTTTAAACAGTTAGCTGTCTTCGACGAGTATACTCGTCATGAAGAAGTGGCCATAATCTGTTATGACGAGTATACTCGTCACGAAGAAATAGCAAAAATTTATGTCATGACGAGTATTCTCGTCACGAAGAAATAGCAAAAATTTATGTCATGACGAGTATTCTCGTCACGAAGAAATAGCAAAAATTTATGTCATGACGAGTATTCTCGTCACGAAGAAATAGCAAAAATTTATGTCACGACGAGTATACACGTTACGAAGAACTAGCAAGAATTTATGTTACGACGAGTATACTCGTCACGAAGAAATAGCAAGAATTTATGTCACAATGAGTACGTTTGTCATGAAGAAATCACAAAAATTTATGTTACGACGAGTATACTCGTCATAAAGAAAGAACAAGAATTTAGGTTACGAGTATACTCGTCACAAACAAGTAACCGATTAACAGTGCTGTTAGATTGCTTTCAACGTACCAAAAATCGCAAAAATGAAAACGAACGTCTAGTTAACTCTTGTTTGTTGCTCTCAAGATAGTGAATGTTTATACCGCATAAATAAAATATTGCATAAAATTCTCTGCATTTAGTGTTTCATATTCCGCCGATCGCTCTCGCCACACACGCATAAAATCCGCAGCCCGCTCGTTACACTGTCAGCCATATTGAATCTTCGTCTATTCCGCCGATTCCCTCGACGCTAATGTATTAAACGTTTAAATATTTTAATGCGGCAAGTGGACATTCTCGATAACGGAAACCGAACTGTAACAAGGTGTTATTAGACGCCGAGGGGGATTCGCGAGCGCTGAAAACGTGGAACGACGATGATGCTAATCTTTAAGTACCGTGCTTCTTCCCGGGCCAGCTCGGCTACGTTGGAATTGTCATGTTGCAGGCTGAAATCGCGCTCCCCTGTCTGCGACAGAAGCGTCTCTCGTTTGGATGCTGCCGAAGGGGCCGGATATATTAATTGAATCTGTTAGTAAAACGGACCGAATCCAACTGTTTCCGGGGAAGTCGTTTGCCGCTGTTACCCGCGGAAAAAAGATCGCCTCGCCAGCGTTAACCGAGTCAAAAAAGAAACGGAACGACGGAGATTAGAGTCTTCTAAGGGTCGCGTAAAAGTCGTGGAATTTCGCCGAGTTATCCCGACTCGAAGGGATAACACCCAACGGAAATCGTCGACTTTTAAAGCGTCCGATAAAATGGGAAAATAGAATGCATCGAACGGACGAAATTCTTATCAATTATCTCAACATTAAATTAATTTCTCCGGCTGTGTTTCACTCGATTATTATGTCTGCCCGCTTCGCCGGACACAGATGCAACTAATTTTACATAATTAAATTGTACTTAGCATTACTCGTGTGATACGAATTCATTTGATAATTAACCAACCGGCACGGAAATAATCAACGATCTAATTGTACGAAATTCTTTTCTTTTCTGTTTTGCAATTATGTGGAGCGTATTGGTTAAACTCACTAATTATTTTAATTGTGCACACTCGTTACACGACTACGATAAATTGACTGAAAATTTTATGAAAAATTGAAATTGTCAGCATTAATTGCAAGATTTTGGAGCTACGTAGAGATTTCATTCTTTTTCGAATTATTTTATTCTGTTGAAAATAAAATAACGGTATTTTTGTATCGTTTAATTTATTTTTCTTCTTCGTTTTCCGTTTGACCTACTCATTTTTGTCACAAATGCATAAAATCCGCGCTCTAATGATAAGAGCACACGTTCCACCCGGCGTAAAATAACTTTTGTTCGTCGTCGCTGTATCCTTCGTTTTATCAGTTTATAAAAGTAACAATGAGACATTTGTTCTGATTTTTAACAAATATTATTGCAACGTTTGCCGCAAGTAACATATAAATTGAATAAATAACTCGTAAATGTATCTCTATACGATAAAAATAATCGTAAATTAAAGAATTAGAGACCCATTATTTTGACAGGTTCCGTAAATCTAATGTTAACCCTTTGCACTCGAAACTATTTAAACTGTAAATATAATCATTTTTCTCACTTATAGTATTTTTTATTTTATACGATAAAATGCATTTTATGCATATGAAATTGATTCTTGGAACTCACACAACAGTTATTGTTATTATATAATTATTATATAATTATTATATAATTATTATATATTATATAATTTTTTAAATCTAAACTTTATTAATATAAACATTATCTTAAAACGTGATGTAACAAATTTTAGTGGTGCCTCTGAGTCACTCGAGTGCTAAGGGTTAATCAAATAAATTTACTAGCAGCGTCAATTTTGTCACGAAGTATTATTTCCGTTCCGTTGCCTACGTGACGGAAGAGAGACCATTCTGGCCGAACATGATAATGTGATTATCAGACAGTGGCTTCTTATACTATCGCAGCGTGTTTAGGGCAACCTGTTATGCAACTAGACGGAACAGTTGACGCAGAAAGTTGGCCAGATTTGTGCCGGCGGAGATTTTGTTCGATGGCAGTGTCGCAGAAAATGTATTATGGTGGACGACTGTTTCCTGGAAACTGCGCCACTCCAGGATCTCGTCTCTACGGTTTGCTTAGAAACACATTGCCGGCTAGTAGCCACTAATGGATGAGTTTAAACTGCGCCATACCTACCAAACTACCATATCCTGTCGCGATGTTGGCCAACCCCGTATCTCCATGAAAGCAAGATCCGATACTCATCGTGCTACAGAGTTACAATCTGTGCACCCCTTCGGAGACATGTTTCTACTCCGGAACTGCCTTAAGGAAAGAACCCGCCGTGTAAATGGCACTACAGTACTATCTACGGAGTGTTCGCGTGTCTACAGAGTGGCCCGAAAGTAACGATAATATTTTCTACTAAATCTTGAAGTTATATCGAAGTTATATATATATATATATATATATATATATATATATATATATATATATATATATATATATATATTACTATCGAGCCCAGAATCTTGAATCACTCAGGGTGTCCCGAATATGTCTCGTAATCCGGATATTGGAGGTTCCTGAGGTCATTTGAAGCAACTTTTTCCTTTGCGAAAATTTTCTCCGAAGCTTCGTTTACGAGTTATTAACGAAAACAAAGATCAATGTTCGAAAGTTTAACGTTGTCAATAAATATAACGGGATAAATCGAAATTTTCTTCTTTATTAACATGTGTGCCATCAACATTATAAATCGATAACGATTCCGTATTTTCTGCAAAGGGAATTAAATTAATTTTACGAAGGCAGTTAATTACAGTCACATAAACCCTACCGTTAATAATCAGAAAATTTGCGATTCTACTTTGTTCCATATTTTCCATATTTTGTGCAACGGACGTGGCGCATTTAATAAAATATTGTATCCCATGCTTCTACTAACTTTGTTTTTTTTTTTAAAACGATGAATCGACGAGAGAAACTGCAGATATGTAAATTACTCTCTTCGTGCACAAAGGAGAGAGGGAATACGTATATTTTTATTTTTACTAGGAAACATTTCAATCACGCAACACGGTGCACGGAGAAGTTATGAAACAATACTGAAGTTATTCTTTTATTGTGCTCAGCATTGCAGAATATATTGCAATGCCCGAAACGCGTGTATAAACTTTTATTCAGGAATATGCATCACTTTTGATCCGCATGAGACAACAACTTTTATCAAGATCAGTGAAACGAAATGAATACTCTTTTGATAATCACTTCGGAATCAATGCAAAACTGTATGAAAAGTTTGTACTGTTGCACTGAACAACAAGGTTCAAATGGATATTTTATAAGGAATATAGACAAAAGGCATTATTAAAAAATATTGGATAAAAAACATAAAGTGCAATACTTTGACCATTATTTCTGCAGAGTGGAAATGGTACGGTATAAATTACTTCAAGTATTATTTATTTTGTATTATATATATATATATATATATATATATATATATATATATATATATATATATATATATATATAATATTATTATATATATTATTATATATATATATAATATTATTATATATATTATTATATATATATAATTTATTATGTATTATATATATATAATACATAATAAATAATACTTGAAATAATTAAAATGTATACTATAATATATAATAAAATATTATATATATTACAATATTATAATATTATACTATATAATATATATCATAAAATATACACTATAATATATATTCCATATAGTATAAACAGAATTAGTAATAAATGATAAATAAACGAAATTGATAACAACTGATCGCCGATACTTATGCAGCATAATTTATTATTCCATTTTTACATAGCAGTGAATCGTGTAAAAAGAAACAATCGCTGCTGTATATTGTAACATAATTGCATTGGAACCTCACTAGTTGCAGTTTCGATACCGGCACGTGACTTGCCTCGGTTGAATGTGATCAAAATACGTCGGTGGCTGTTGTGTAATTACGGGAAACACGTAGCACAAGGTACTACGTTGTCTAATATAGTAGCATCGATGGTATATAGTGGAGATGAGTGATTCCGTATAGTTGATTGATCGCCTCGATAATTCCAGGAACTTCGTCACTTGCAGCTTTCATGTGCTTTCGTGCAACTATCGGGACTCTACCGCGCAACAGATGAAATTCCATCGAAACAGGAATGCCAATAATATTCAATTTATAGAATGATTCGTTTACTTTCCAGACGACAGGAAAATAAACGAATTTTTATTTGCTGTAGCTCGTACATTATTGTTAGACTGCGGATCTTCACGCGAAATAAAAATTGTTCGTATCAATTGCAAGAGAGTCGAAATCGAATGATTATATTTTTTCTAAACTAAACCTACCAAGACGGTCAGGATGACCGGTTTTAGATTTTATATTTTAAAATTGCTGAAATTATAGAGACTTTTTCATAAGAAATTATTAAATGAATTTCACAGTCCGAGTATTCGTTGTAATAAAAATTATGGGAAGTCTAAATAGATTCGGTTTTATCGTTCTTACAGGGCAACAGAAATTCGTCGCTTTTAGTGCTCGGTAGGTTTAGTGTTAAAAAATCTAATAAGCTAAAACTATAATACATTGACATTCATAAATACTTTTAATTTGTCTGCTGATTTAAATTCGTTGCTAGGCTAGTAATTGCTCAGTTTTCGCATACAGATGTACCAAGGAAAATGGCTGTTTCAAAATGACCGTATAAAATTCTCGAGATTTTAACAAAACAAATCATTCGAAATCCTGAATAAACAGCGACAACATGGAATGCCTCAGGACCTTCCCTTCGCGTGATTGGACTGCAGCAGCTCGCAAATAGTAGATTTCATTTCCGAACTCCCTGCAGTAGTATCACAGCTGATTCTGCGCAATTTGGATCCTGAACCTCTTCTCGGCGCAGCTCAAGTATCGCAGGAATAGTTGAATGTCTGTAGGTCAGATCCGAACCTGGGACGAACTGTAATGCGTTTCAAAGAACGCGCTGAGAGGAAAATGAAAGAACGTTTCCTTGGTGAAGGTATTGAGGAGCTGAGAGTGACGGTTCGAAGGAATCTACCTAATCCCGCGGTAGTGCAAAGAATTGCGGCTCACGCTTGGATCAAAGCCGAGGTGGTATTTCGACGAATTCCGCGAGCTTTTTCAAACCATGCTGACAATATGAATGGGGTGAAGACTGTTGCAATAAGACGCGGCAGATATATTAGAATGGCGTACAATAGAATATCCTATTTTGACAAGCTTGCGGTAGCAAGCTTATTATTTAGTTCCAATAAGTAGACTGCGAATCTTTATGGAAACTTTCGTGAATTTTTGTACAAAAATGGTAAAAGAAAGGCGAAATTTCTTACGTCAACTATAAAATGCTTTCTGGTCAACGTGCGACAATATTACAAAGATATTATGAATTAATCTTTGAATTGCTACAGAAAGATAATGAATCAATTTTTGTTATGCACGTTTATGTGAATTTTAATGGGTAAAAATCAGTTCAATAGTAGTAAAAACACAGATTTTGCTGTTCTGTAACGTGGAGCAAAGAGAACTTTTCACCAGTTTTATTTTGATTTGCTCGAGACAACTTTTTCTATCATCTCCAATTTATTGTCTAAAAGGAAGAATATTTCAAGCTTATTGTAGCATATTGTACAAAATCAGGACACGCGTTCAAAAATACCAATTTTACCCTTTATAAAATAATGTTACTGAAAATTTTAATTTGTCGAGCTTGCAGCGAACAAGTATTCGTATTATTTTTAACATTTCTGTTACAGAAGTTTTGCATAAAATGCAAAAGCTTCATACGCCACGATGCATTTATTTTACATTGACGATCTTTCTAACTAAAATCGGCTTTTCAAGCTTGACGAAATAATTCCGTGTCAGTTCTATATATCCCCACATGTTTGACATGGAACTGTCGAAATCATTTCTACAATTATACGCCCGGAAATAATAAGGAATTTGTATAGCTACGTATCACGGTCCCAGCTCGCATGCACTCGTGATATTGAGAGCTTCGAAGCCACAATCGTAGAACACAACTTACGGAGCTGAGTTTCACCTTCGGTCAAGTTCTATGTGGTCGGGGCGCAGTGGAAACTGCTGAGCTCCGCGCAGGTGCGAAAAGTTGCGCTACATATGAGGTACGAAGCCAAGGCAGTGCTTCCGACAATTCCTCGAAATCTGCCAAAACGGATTTAGGATATCATAAGCTCCTTAGTAGTAATACGTAGAAAATGCATCAGAATGTTGTACCACTCTTCGGAGAAAATATTTCAGCAGAATGCTTAAACGCGATTGTTGAAGTAAATTATTACAGTCTTCGTTGAAAACGAAGATTATTTTTAATTTTAACATAGAAATAATTACTGTCACTGTGAAAGTTTCTAACGTTGATCGACGCGAATAAAAAATGAATGGAAAAATGATTCAAGAATAAAGCAAACGGTACAAAATATTCGATGCTCTTTTGTTTATACGTCAGAAACTATATCACATAATTTCTTTATTCCGTATCTTATAAAAATATATATAATTTCATATTAATATTGTCTTTATATATATAGTTATTAAACAGTATATTATTATAATAATTATAATAATATTGTATATATGTACAAACAAAGTTAGTATAAAATTTAATATATATCTTTATAATTATTATAATAATATACTGTAATATAATATATTATACTTATATATATATAATAATATACTATATTATAATAATATAATAAGCTATTAAACACTGTATAATTATAGTAATTATAAAGCCAGACGTCCGTTCTATCGAATAGAATACTTTTTACCAATAGTAACAGTAACCCTGCAAAAATTGCATTCTCATTTCACAGTATGCCTGAATGCAAGTTTCTCCTAAATTAAGTACAATTCGATAGAATTATGTGGAAAGTGTATGTCCAGTCCACCACGCGAAGCGTGAAGCGTGACCAGGGATATATATGTACCTATATATACGCCTTGTATCTGCATCAGCAACATGGAGTACTTCAGGAAATTCCTTAATGTGGTCGGATGGCTCGACCCTACCAAGGTGGATTTTATTTCCGAACTTCCGCCGGAGGTGTCGTAGTTGATCGTACGCACGTTGGATCCTCGATCTCTGCTTTGCGCTGCTCGAGTGTCAGGTAAGTGGTTGAATGTCTGTAAGGATGATCCTATACTCAGACGAACCGCGAGACACTACAAGCAGCGCATAGTGCAGAGAAAGAGAGAACGTTTTGCTGCGGCTGCTGTTAAAGAACCGAGGGCGACGGTACATAGAGCAGTTCCATTTCCTACTCAGGTGAGAATGGTCGCACCTCATGTACAAGCTCGGCCAGCTTTGACAAATTCGACGTGTGCTCGAATGCGTGGCAGGTCTATTATATTGTAGTGTTTTTTGTATTAATAAATTGTTTAACCTGACATTTGCTCCTTTCAGCAAATAAATATTATTATTATTATTTAGTTAAGTAAGTGTATATAACTTTTAATTTTTTGATGTATCTTGACCAGTTTCTTTAATAGTAGCAATATTTTTTTAGGTTTATCATAGGACTATTAATAATAAATTGTATCTTGTATAGTTGTATTTTGACCAGCTGCTTCTATAGTAACAATTTTTTTTTCTAATTAGTTCTAATATGACGTAACTAAGAATAACTTGGCATCATATTTGACGATCTCTGCAGCCAATGCGAGTAAAGAACAACTATAGCAGATCTCTACACCGACAAAATGAAAGTTCACTTATCCGCATTTCATACGTACATACAGAGTGTCCATGAAAAATGGTGTACAAGTGGACTCCAGCCCAGAAAAGCACAGAGACGTCTTTAAGACGTCTTAAAGACGTCTGGTGTAGAACATTCGCGACAATCAGAACAATCAGAACTTTCGGAAGAGTTCTCCAAACATTAACGGCAGTCACTGTATCGCCATTAACGTTCGTACAACTTTTAAAACACAATAACTTTTTTAGAACTGGACCAATCGACTCGAATTTTATTTAAATGATTTTGCTATTGCTTGGAATGACAAAAGAAAAAATAAAAAAGCTCATGTTCGAACATTAAAACTCGATTTACTCGGAAACTACGTGCCGTGCAGCTGTAACGGCTACACGAGTCATATCCGCGCATTACGCCGACTCTTTGCGATTAATCCACCGAGAAACAGGGCAGCACAATTTGTATCTTTCCGTATATCTCGTATTTTTACGGGGACGTGTAACCGGCATGCATTCCGGCGGACAGGCGATTTACGCTGTGTTTCGCGTTACACAATGTGTTTATACATGATGTACGATTTAGATGTGTCTGAGGAGAAAAAAAATGTAGGAGAACGCTTCTCGCACGCATACAATGTTTGCAGACTTTTATGCGAAATAAATATCTCTCAGAAAACACGTCTTACAACAAAGTATCTTCGTCGATAACTTTAGTTAGGTACAAATAACGCGCGAATCTTTTTAAACTATCCTATTATCGTTCTCAGTCACAAAAATATCGTGAAACTATCGATCTGAATTCGAAACGGTCGTAAAACGTCTAACAAGTTCGCGCGAAATGATTATTAGGTCTACCGGAAAGTTGTAGAATATACTTTCCATCGTTACTTATGACTTCTTGCCAGCGCGATGGCAACTTGTAAATGCCAGTTTTGAAAAATGATTTATTTTTAGAGGCGAAGAACTCAACTAGTGCTTGGTTGACATCAGCTACATTTTTGAATTTTTTTCCTGTAAAAAGTTTTGCAAAGAGAGAAACAAGTGACAATCAGAGGGTGCTAGGTCTGGGGAGTATGGTAGATGTGACAGAATTTGCCTAGCTCTGCGATTTTCTAACGAGTCGCCAAAGCAGCATGTGGTCTGGCAGTATCATCGGTAGCCATGTTTTCACGATCGCGTCTCGCTTAATAATGACATGAGACATCTTTGTTTCAGTTTATTTAGGAGAGTACATGTGTGTAAATGCAATGATAATGAGAGATAGTCATATATGTCTCAAATCAACATGTGCATATGGATTGAAACTTGAAGTGACACTATCGGACAGAACTTTCCGGAAGACCCAATAAAAAGAAACGTGGTCCGTTGCTACTGCAAACGAAGACGCTACATCGAGTATTCGAAGCCGATTATAAAAACGAGCGTACACGGCACGATCCATAGAATATTTTAGCCGACGGTTTGCCGTCCGAACGATTCTTTCGCCGTGTCGTTAACCCGAACACCGTGAATGGTTGATACTTGGACGACGGGAGCTACGGATTTATGGCGGTTCGGTAGTCGGTGACGCATGTGTGCACGGTCCGGCGCCGGAATTTATTTTACTAGGCAATTCTGATAAATATTTGCGTGGCCGCGACGGATTGATATCCACACGGAAAGCCGTTCTCGTGCCTGTTTCCTATTATCGATTGACCGCGCGCATCGCGCCGGCTGAATATTCACAAATATGCGCGGTCCGATGATTCCTCCGAGGGCAGAGTCTCGCGCGGGATGTAAGCCTGCCATTGCGCCGGCCCGTATGCCGGCTATGTTTGTATAATCGAAAATTAATTACCATGAATTCGCATGCCCAGCTAGATTAGTGATCCGCATTTAAAATGCGCCAGATGCTGCGATTTATGCGCGAAATCGTGATCCAACCTAGATAGTAAACACGATTGTGTAGTACGTGCCTCCATTTGCCGAGCTTACAGGGGCTACACCATCCTTCACTTTTCGGCAACGCGATAGAGTCTGCGGGAGCAGTGATTAGTACCGTTATTAATGGTTGGTAAACCTTCGCGGGCCAGGATTTATCGGAATACTGGAAATATTTCTTCTCGGAGAAGCGATGAGAGTCGGCTCGACTGTTCATTGATAAGGCATAATTGTGACAAAATGTAAACTTCGTTGCAATATTTTGGACCTAATCAACCGGGGATTGTCATTTAATCTTCTCGCAGGTACAGCACAGATTCCGGCAAAATCTCTTACACTCGACACGCCATTATTGCAATTAATCGTTGATAGAGGGCCGTTTTACTGTTCTGCTCACACGGACAGAGATTTATAGTGCTTCAAAAAGGCACACTCAGTTTTTTCGTAATAACTTCACGTAAAGAAATAGCACGTTAAAGCAATCCGGGCTTCCCGAGGCACGGTGTATACGGGAATGACATACTTGCTTCGGGAACGTTAATGGGAAAATAATTCGACTCGCGCGAATATTTAATTGTCGCGAAATGATCGAATAACGACGATCGCTGGAATCAAATGAAAATTAAAGAATAATATCGCTTTCAAGAAATAAGTAGCTGCATTTTTCCATAGAACTGAATTTAATATTTTATAATATTTTTGATTCAATTTAATAAAATATACAAATGTTTAACCACGAAATTGTTTCGTCATTATAAATACGTTGCAACAAGTAGAACAACATTACGTTATATGCTCATTTACGGTATATGCTCTTAATATATTGTTTCGCTCTTTACGCATTTTGCAAAAATCATTGCTATTTTCGATTCGACGTGAAAGATAGAAAGAACCCTGGTGACATGTTTACGACGACGCGTGCAAAATATTTTGACCTGTCTCTCCATTTACATTTTGATGTAAATGCAACATTATATTTATCAATTTTGCAACGGTTCTGGCGGTCGACCGTAGAATATTTTTGTTCGTCGCAGCGATAATGCGTCGCCGGTTCTGTTCAACGATTAACTTTGTTAATTATCATCGCTTATCGTCTCTTGTAATTTTATTGTAACTCCAATGAGTAATTACTGTATTGCCAATCACGTTTGAATTCCGTTCTGAACGATGCGGGAACAAAATGAACCGGAATCCAGAAAATAACCGTTCCCACCTTTGTGGATTATAATTCTCTTTCGAATCGAAATTGCTCCGACTCAATAATTTTAAGCTGCGCTCCCCCTTCTGTTTATAAATTAATGCGTTAAATGAAACTAGCACGCGAAAGCTAATTTCCTTCGTTACAGTTCGTTTCACGCGGAAAGAACCGAACTGGAAGATAGAATGTTTAATCCGATATGGAATCGATATAGAGTCCCGATGTAATAATTGGCATCTACAGAAACCGTAATCGGAGCCAATATAAACGAGCTCATATTTCATCTTACAACTGGACCGCGGATCTTTATGCCTTTATGGCATGCGCACACTTTTCAAACGCGAGGGAACCTGTAAATTGTCTTAGTTACAATAGCATTTTCTCATTTTATTTCTACTTTATTTCTACTTTATTTCTGTCTATCACGTTTCTATTTCTATTGATATAATCACTCTGCTAATCTTTTCAACGCCGCGTTTAAATGAAGGAACTTTCTGCATACGATCATGTACAAGGTTATGTCAAAATTATTGCACAATCGAGAAATGAGGGATTCCTGGGGTCATTTGAAGCAACTTTTTCCTTAACGAAAATGCAATCTGCGACTTCGTTTACGAGTTATTAACGAAAAACGCTGGCCAATGAGAGATCGCGTACGGCTGACGCCCCACTCTCACGACCACTGCCGCTGCGCAAGGGCGGATCGGCGGTCACACTCGCTCTCCGATTGGTCAGTGTTTTTTGATAATAACTCATAAACCAAGCCGTGGATTGAATTTTCGCTAAGGAAGAAGTTGTTTCAAATGACGCGAACCCCTTATTTCCCGCTTGTACAATAATTTTGAGACAGAAGTCTCGAGTGATTTAACGTGCAGCACCTGCCCAAAGGCTTATCCACACGGCCCCCATGGGCGCGGAATTGAGATACGCTCAATAAGCGCGCTCCCACATGCCAAGCCATGCAGGAGCTACCAGTTACTACGAGGACGCGGACTCTCGTCAGCAGACAACTGGTGGTGCCGAGCCCTTTCTATGCTCTACCGGCTCAGCAGGTCGGTTCCCGAGCTGAATACCGCAGCTCACCCGTCGAGGCCCCCAACAACTTCAGGGAGGGAAGGAAGGGAAGGAAGGAGGAGGGAAGGAAGAGGTAAGGAGAGGAATGGAAGGAGCCTCTGGCCAGCTTTAGCCATTTACCACTGCCCCCTCGATGGACCTACCCACTGCCGGCCCGAGGTATCCCGAGCCAGATGGCCGGAACCTCGTGGGCACGCCGACACCCGAGGTACCAGTATTTAGAAGGCCGACTGGTAGGACCTGTCGTAGCTACGCTACTAGCATGTTCGGAGACACCGCATCTCCAGCACTGGTCGGCTAGCGCTTCGGGATCGTGTAGTCGCTACTCTACAACGCTTAGCACTTAAGGAATCAGCAGAATAGGACCCGGCAAGCCGTATCCTACCCGCCTTTCTGCCTGTGTTCAGCGCCCTGCGCCAATAATTTTGAGACAGTTTGTAGAAGAATTTAGAAGTCAAAATATACTTCAACGAATAATTTAATCATTAAAAATAAGATTTAACTACAATTCCATTACCGCCAGTATATTAGAATTGCCATTTTACTAAATTATACAACGCTACAGCCGAATGTAACTTAACCGAGTTTTTAGAATACTAGCCGAAACCGAGAGTTGTAATCTGATTCTAGACTTCGCAAGACCAACTTGCAAAGAGAAATTACATCAATATTAAATACCCAGGCCGAGGATTCTTACGGATTTAACGCACGACCCGTGTTGAAAATTCCTTGGCAAAAGATAACGCCATAAATCAACGGTGTCGCGAGTCCTCACGTAAACGGAGTATTTTCCTCGTGAAGAAGATACGAACGGTAACTGCATAAGAATAACAGCTAGGAACCGTGGGATATTAGTAACGCGACTTAATACTGATAAGAGTCGTTGAAAAATGCGACCGAGATGAAAGAAAGGAGACCGTCGAAAGACCCCGCTGGGAACTCCAGATAACTTTGGGAAAGTACAATACTCATCCCCGGAGAAATTTCCGAGGAGAGCAGATAAATGGTTTTAATAGTATGATCTCCGGGGTCAACCGGGCCCGGTAAAATTACAGGCCTAACAGAGGAATAAACCGAACGATAATAATGGCCGAGAAGTGTCGAATGAATATTTTACAAGTTCTTTCCGCTGGCAATTATCGGAGGTTATTTGTGCAGCTTTTCTTTGCTGTGAACAGCTTTTTTCTGGTACAGGCGTTTTGTCTCTGAACTACTTTCTCTGACGTTGCCGAGAACTTCAATGCATAATAACTTTCCTTGGTCATTCATATTAAAACTTGATATATTATTAATTTATATCTGTGGCAAAAAGAGGCACCCGTCATATCAAATCGAATCTATTTGATAAGTGGGAAAGATATATAATGTACAATAATTTTGCTGGGGATTGTTATGCACGATAAAAACTTTCAGCATTTGTCGCAACAAATTGTAATTACTTAGCGATTCCTTTCCGTTTGATTGTTTTAGTAAATCGATTGTATTACGATACTGTTAAATGCTTTCAATTATTTTACAGTTTCAAATTGCGGTTACTCATTACTATTATTATTAATATGTAGATGCACAAAATCGACAGTCTAGCAATAATGACAGAAGAATATAAATGGATCTACTAACGATGATGATGACCTACTTTCGATAAAATTGTTTCGCCAGAGCGCTAGAAACTTTTACGGATGTTTCTTCAACGTTCGGACAATCTCGGGACTCAATTCTTGACATTGTTTACCGCGGTACATGCAATCGCTGTACCGCTTTAACTTAAACTTCCATCGATGTACTTCTCTTCGAAAACATTCCCTAATAGCGAGTACCTGCATTTCAAAACTTCCCCGAAGACTGCCTCGGACGCGTCGACCGCTGATTCATTGTATTTCGAGTCTCAGACTTATCGCGACTACGACCAGCATATTTTCTCCCGAGCTCCTCGAACAACTGAACTTCTCTCGCAAATTTAGCTCTCACCGTTTTTTCTCCGACACGCGCACATATCGCAATGGCCACGCGAATTGGGGAAAAGAATGATCAGAGACATTTTTAAACCAACTACGGTGCCAATGCTCTCCACGATGGAAATCAAATCAGCGTTGAATAAAAACGGTTCCTAGACAATTAACAGATTCGAAGCATTGATGGTTTATTTAAACGAACACTAATAGGCAAAACACTATACAATTCTAACACCGTACATTCCGAAAATTATCAGAATAAAAAGTTGATATTGTTCGAAGTAGAGACACGTATTTGCTATCAACGGAATCATTGTTTTGTAATTTAATGTCGCATCTGCTTAATAGCAATTAGCGATCATTTATTGGATAATATGTGTAGGGTTACATATAACGCAATATATACAATAGTTTCGCATTACATTTTTACATTATTCTCTTCATTAAGGCTTCTCAAATTACTATATAATTTCGCTAAACAATTTGGTTTCGTTTAAGTATGACACAACATTTACAACAGCATCATTTGTTAGACGAATAATACAAAAATGTCTTTGATTTTTTTACCGAACAAACGCTTTGTTATTACTTCCAGCAGTTTCTGCAGCTTTTCACCCCAATCCAAACCGATGTAACAAACTCGTGCAAAAATAAACTCTTCCACCATTTTCGCTAGAATTACAAGGACAATCTAATACCGACAGTCGAATCGAAAAGCAAAACGCTGCTACTGGCTAGAACTTTTCGCGCTTTAAATCAACGTGCTACGAAGGTAATCAGATAAAACGTCGCTTCAAAATAACCGCTAGGAGTTCGAATCGCTAAAAAAAGGCGAAAACAAACGGAGCCCGATAAAAACCGGCAAAAACCAACAGAAGTCGATAAAAACCGTTCGTAAACCGCAATCATTTTCGCACGAACTCGACGCATTATTCCGCAGGTATTAACGGATAAGTTCACCTTTGGCCGAAATCGTACGGGAGCGTGAAAAATAAAAGCAAAATTCAACGATGCCCAAGGGTTGACAGCGAGAGGGGACGGGGCTTTCCATTTTTCTCTCCCCCATAGACAACGGGCTGCTCGCTAGTTTAACTGTAAATCCCGGTGTCGGGCGCATCGATGCGGATGAAGGTGAATTGAAGCGGGAACGAGCCGATGCGAAACAAAAAGGCCGGATCCGCGGCATTATCCAACATTCGCGCTCGCAATTAGACGTTGCGCGCTCCACCGAAAACGCGGCCGTACAATATTTACCGTCGCCGATCCCGCTTGACATCCGCGAGTTTATCCGGAAGATAAACGCGCCTGTAATACGCTTTGTGGCTGATTGCCGAGATCCCGCAACTTGACATAATTTACGCCCCTGAACTTATTATAACCAGCACGAGCCGCGAGTCGCGAAACGTCGCATTGCGAAGCGGAAATCTGTTTTTGGTGCTGGAAACTCGAGTTTCGAGGTTGCAAATTTCGTTTAGCAGTAATCTAGCGGTGATGAACTAAATAACATCGAATTGACAAGGTTATTATGGTAAGACCGCTGAAGAGAGTCATCATAACTACAGTAATTTCTCCTGAAAATGCCAATTTTCGGGTTGCCGTGAATTACCCTGTGCTAATCCTAAGTCTATGTAAATCATTACATTCTAACCGACAGTTTTTGTATAATAAATTCAAATAACACTGGCAAAAATAGCGAAGCTTATAAAAAGGATCCAAATAGGTATGAACGACAGTGCATGCGCCTACTTGATTCCACGTGTAGCGACAACCGAGGGAGTCAGCTTATGATCGCGATAGGTCGCCGCGAGAAGCATTGCGGAACCGCTTCCAGCTCGTTCGCGTCGATGGTCGC
The DNA here is from genome assembly GCF_051020955.1 of Megalopta genalis. Classification (NCBI taxonomy): domain Eukaryota; kingdom Metazoa; phylum Arthropoda; class Insecta; order Hymenoptera; family Halictidae; genus Megalopta; species Megalopta genalis. The sequence goes on from NW_027476372.1 coordinate 30,843, forward strand.
CGCCAGGTGCAACCTACTTGCTTTGAGGGTAGAACGGAACCGGATGCGAATATCGTTATCGGACTGCTGCGGCCAGCCTACTTTCGCTGGCTTTTCTCGTCCGGCCTCGGTCTATGTGCCATTTTAATTACGTGACCGATCCGAGAGCGCGGCTACCTTTGAGCTCGTCGACGCTTTGGAACAGACCCGTTTCAACGGGATAGACTACGGCCAACGTATCATCCGTACACGAAAAGGTCTTACCCATCGTCCGCGAGTTACGTCAATTCTTCTTTTTTAACGGAGGTAGTTATGACGCTTAAAATGCCGGCTGATGAAGTTGCGGGCTTTCATTGGATTACGGTGATTGACCATCGGATATTTCACGCATCGGTTTGCGAACGTGAACGCTATTTTAAATATTCGGAGGCTAGCGGAACCGGTTACTGTGCGGTGGGTGACCACTTGCTGTGCCTTTGGTTCGTTTTCGGGCACAATTAAATTTATATTTGTCGAATGAGATGTATTCAATTTTTATAGTTTTATTTTGTTTATTTTGCAATTAGAAAATGTAATGTGTTTTATTATTGATATACAGTTAATTCGATATATTATTTATTACTAATTATATTATTATTATTAATTGTATTTATTATTTATTAATTATATATTATACAGTTATTATTTTTCCGGTTATTTATGGCACAAATGATACGACGTGAGAATAGTCGAGAGTAAGCGAAATGATACCGATGAATTCCTAGCTTTTCCCGGGCAATGCTTGGCGTTTCTAACGCAGTGAAAGAGTCTCCTACGAATCCTCAAATATGTATATTGATGAAGCTTGCCACTTCTCCGCAGTTGATATCCTACGGTATCATTCCTGCGACTGTCATCAAGAGGTCATTCAATTGACCTCTTTGGAACCACACTACAGATCAAGCACTCCAGTTTTCATTGCTCTCGACACAATCCGTTGAAAAGGATTGGTTACTCTTAAAAGGTCGTGTCTCTCGAAATACGGTGAAATGAAACATGGATTTGAAAGAGAATTAATCGATAGCCCTGTTATAAAGTATTTAAACTTCCCGAAACTTCTGTATAGGGGTTGAATACATCTAGTTGCCTCGCTGTTTCCAAACCAAAGCGTTTGTCCTTTGATAATGCACTTTTGTGTTCGAGTAAAATTCACAGCTCACTTACCGACTTAATTAACTATTCCTAGTTAACTATTTAAGTTAGATAACTATTTAACGTATAAAGTAAGATTTTTATATATTAACTAGTACATATTAATATATGAGTAAATTTATATATAGTATATAATATATTTATATTAATATACTAGTAATATACTACTACTCAAACTAATATTAATTTTTATATCAATATAGCATATATTAATATTAATATAATTAATGGCTATATTGATGCTATTGCTATATTGATATAAAAATTAATATTAGTTTGAAAATGTAATTCACGAATGCAGAAAATTCGCAGTGTAATTAGTTCAGTCATATTTTTTTTAAACATATTCTTCATCCTTTGTTTGCAAGTCGATTTCTACTGACGCAATAAAAAATGATCCAATATGCAGACAGATGTTGAATTAATTTACTTTCTACACTACTTTCGTCATTCGCTGCAACGAGAAAAAAACTGCCACCGTTCATTATGCTTCCGTATTAAAATCACCCGTAAACCTTCCACCGTTAATAATCATCGGCATCCAGTAATCCGTTTGCTCATCTCTTTGCAGACGATAGATCCAATGATATTCCACGTGGAATAAAGACATTTCAGAGTGTAACGTAGTTTCCCTTGAACAACGCAGGCTCTCCGAACACCTCAATTTCGGATACATCTTCGCGCCGCGCGTTACATGAAACCGGTTACGTGTCGATAATCTTATCAAGAATTCTGTCTCCAGCAGGATAATTGATATCGACGGTGGCGGTACAATTTCATCTTCCCAGTTCCGCATCCGAACAAGCGCTAATTAGTTAAACACTTTGCTGACCATAATTAATACGGTCCTAATGAATATTCGTTGGCGGGATCGAGTTCCGCGAACTTAGCTCCAAGTTTGCCTGACATGAACCTGGCTCGCTCCTAAGGGATTCCTGTAAAACCACACGGAACCAGCTAAATAGACAGTACCTCAGACGAGAAACAGTATCTCGAACCTCTGCTGCGAGAAATCGATATCAATAGCTTCGATGATATCTATTTTATTAAATGGAACGTTATTTCAAATGGATTTCTTTCTCTTTCTCTCTCTTTCACTTTCTTTCTTTCTTACTTTCTCTCTCTCTCTCTCTCTCTCTCTCTCCAATAATGAAATAATCTAGAGAAAGACTAGTTATATATTAACATAAAATAGCAAATAATTTTGTCTAATAACATGTATGCAAATAAGATAATATATTACTAGACTGCAGATTTTTATGCAGATTTTATGCAGATAAAAATTGACTGCACTAATTACATAATACAGGAGCTAAATAGATATTCACTTAATTTCTTAATAATACTAACAAGTTGATAATAGTTCAATAGTACTTTCTATCTGAAATATCGAAGTGATGAATAATCCCGTCATTGTATTTTTATTTCTCATTGTAGTAAAAGTTTAATTAAATTCACATGATTTCATTAGCTAAGAATATAATATCAATAAAGCGTTTTTACAGTTTTTCCGTCGGGTCTATCATGACCCCAGTGTAAAAATCATTTTTGAAAAAACTCAAGATTAAGGATTAAATTAAGGGTTAAGTTAAGGATTAAATTCCTTAAACGTTCTCGCAGACTCGTTTCACATAAAACCTACAGTCCGTGTATTAATTTAACGATTGTTCGTTGAAGAGATTTCCTTGAATAATTCCGAAGCTCGCTTTTCAAGTACGACCGCTTTCCGTTTGCTTATTTAAGCACGGTTCGGCCACAAATAATCGAAAATAACGTCCCGAACAGAGTCTCTAGTTTCTGTTGCGTTCCTTTTCCTCTGGCAAGGATCCTGCGGAACGAAGCGGCGAGTTAGAGAATTTATAGACCGCGATTATATCTGAATTCGAAAGCCCAGAAACGATCATTCCAGCATTTATTTATCGTGGTCGTGTTATCGCATAGGCAACTGTGTAAAGCAGAACTGAGGAATAGTTGCGCGCAACAGCTTTATTGCTCCCGCCGCGCCGAGAGCAACTACTTTTCGGAATTAGCTGTTCCGCAGTCCATTCCCGATTATGAATCAGCCAGTTTTCCTACTCGTACTTCTCCCTTCCCCCGCCCTCCATAACGCATACTTCACCCGAACTCCATCTCTATTACCCCCGATCCCCATCTTAAGCGTCAAATTTAAATTTGAAGGATACCACGATTGCCCGACTCGATATTCAATCGTTGGCTGGGAGAACCGATTCCGAAGTCCCGATGAAATAAACACGAAACAAAATGCGATAATGTGTGTATAATGGCGGGCAATCTTGAAATATTAGGTTCTGAAATTAGTATTTATGTACTTATGCTAATTGCAAGAATTTTGGCTTGTAGAATTTGATACTAATAACTGAGATTTATGGTAATAAACTGCTCCGAAAGATTACAGCATAGGCACATATCGGATGAGAATTGGACAACTTTGACTGACGATAACTTCGCGAAAAATCATTGATTTTTATTTCAAATTAAAGCTTGAAACCTCTAGTTTAAGACGATATTTCTCAATTTTATATTCTACGCACTCTCGTCACTGTAACTATTTAAATCTGAATCCCTGTTTATCATATTGAAAATTGCCAAGTTTGACGAAGTGCACGGACTTTGTCAAATTTTTTCCGGGGATGCCGTTTAGAGTAGAGTAAAGTTTGATCTTTCATCTCTAATTTTTTTCTCGCGAAGTTGCAGCACTTTAAAGTAACCAAACCCCATATGTCAGACTCCTGGAAAGAGGTGCAAAATCAAATCACGTGCAAAATAAAAAATATCTCAGGGTAGGAAATTGGATGAAAACTAAATATAATGTTTTCAATCATTTTCTACACTGTTTCTTGATGTCCTATCAATCATCTGAAAATGCCAACGCCGACGGTACGTGACAAAAATGCGCAAAAAACTTCAGTTCTAAATGAATAAATTGATGGTATCCGGCTTTAGATTTCGCACAAACGAATTGCAATTTCTGCATACTGGAACGACAACCAGCCGATGCTCATGCCCGGTGTCTACTTACACCCGGCGAAAACTGTATTCTTGCACGATTTTTAGGAAATCGGTAAAATAGCCAAAAGGCATCCCACGGGAATTTCAACCGCGAGACTTATGCAGCATTCGGCATACGAATGTAGGAATACATCCGCGAATAAACCTAGACCGTCTGTATCGGTGGCCTGGATCTCACGTCCCGACTTCCAATATTTCGGCAAAGATACCTGGCGAAACCAGTAAAAGGGAGCAAATATTGGTTCGAGGTGCACGGACTCATCGCTGTCGTCAGACGTTTTCGGCGATCTTCAACGGCTCAACAGATATATCAAGCTCAAATATAATTATGTTGTGTCTGTGAGATTTAATTGGTAGCCGGCGAATCTTTATGTATTTATGACGCAATCCGGGCATATTAACGAATATGCACTGTTCTATTATTCTGTGCTCTCTGTTTTCCCAAAGAAAATTTTCTTCTTCCGATTTTCATGAAATAATTATAATGAAAATATGCACAAATATTCGCTGTTCAATAATTATAAATCAAGGGTAGGAAATATTCCATCGAAATGGTAAATATTAACGAAAGAAATTAATAATTAATTTAATATACTTGGATATCGGATATCAAATTTTAACGAAGAAAACAATGTTCTAGAATGTCCAAATTATATTCTCGAATTTTTAGGTCTCGATAATGCTGTTAGTGTTTGAGTGACAGTTGCTTGAAAACCGCATCATAATAATGCTGCACCGCGAGCTACAAACTCACAAAAGTCAGATCCGCCGGGTAACATTTCGAACGGAGTTGTGTGACCGGTGAAATGCAAAAAGACCGCACCGGAAGCAGTATACGTGATTTAGTGGGTATGAAAAATCTGCCGTGAGTTCGGGAAATCGTCAACATGCAGTTCTCCGACGCTGCTAAGCACACAATGGAAAAGAAGAAAATAAAGTGCGAACATGAAAACATCAATGGGAAACTGCGAGCGTTATTCTCGGGCCGGCAACGCCTAGACACATGATGCATAGTCTCATATACACAGTAAATACGTTAGGGCGATTCGCAGGTATAGTGCTCCCAGTTCGGGAAAAACAAGCCCGTAAATTTCGATCCTCGTATTGCAAGGAAATTCACGATACTTTAATTGCTGTGGGACAACGGGAAGCATCCTCATAACATCTAAACGAGTTGTCACATGTTACAACGGGCGGTTCGAAATTGAAAAAAAGAGGAGTGCGTTGAGCGACAAATGCATTTGTGGTCGCTTGCTTCCAGTAGTAACCGAGCGTGGCAACGTAAAATAACACAATCGGTGTACTTATCACAGACACATCAAATTCGCAAATTAAGCTTCATTAGTTTCTTAACACAGATTCAGAATAATTAATTTTAAATAGGGGTGATACGAATTATAATAAATTACGAATATAAAATTTAATTATAAAGAATTTTTAATATAGATTTAAATTGTAATAGAATTTAATAGAAATTTAATATCTTGGTACATTTACAATGGTAATATAATTAGAGATTTTAAATTATAATAAATTTTTAATAGAAGTTCAATTTGAAATTTTAACTTATATATTTTTGACAGAAATTAAAACCTTAATATATTTAATAACAACTGATATCTAGTAAAGAAGATACAGCGATTTAATTATGCAGTGAAGTGAGACTTATGTAGAAGTTGACTTCTAGTGTAAACACTGTAGATAGCAATGCTATAAATTATCAAAATGCAAGCAGCACGAAATGCATTGCGTTCAATGCAATCGCTGATTTATCGGTAAAACATTCGTGCCAGGAAAGTTCAGCATTGTCGAAACGACATTGAGAAGTGTCGATACTCTGTACAGTTATGGTTAAGTGGACGCGTTTATATTTACACCGTATATAATATATTTGCATACGTCGATGCTGATCCAACGGCGTCCGCGTGTCGATAAGTCCTGACAAGCATTAACGCGCACGTCCCGCGAAATTTTTCAAACAATCGCTCTATCATATCTGAATTTTCTTTATTTTCGTAGGAACGCGGATAACGATCGCGCAACGTGCACATTGCGCAACTGTTCGTTGCCCGTTTCATTATCCGTCTCCGCGTTCATCACGCGCAACAGAACGCCCGACATTGTAACGACTAATTTGCCGAAATATCGCAGATAAAAATCCGACAAAAATATTGCAATTCTGTCCCCGTACTTGCTATTTTATGGCACCCAATTAAAAGCCCCAATGACGTTTCATTGATTCCCGTAATTCAAGTGCGGACGATCGTCCGATTATTGCAGTAAATTCTCCCTAATTTTCCTTCGTCTTGTAAACAAAAATGGACAATTTGGGAAGGCAAGATACGATTATTCGAGCCTTGCACCTCGTTTTTATAATTATGTAAATATTATTATTGTTACAAAAACGAGCCACGAGGCTCGAATAATCGAATCTCCTTCTTCCAAATTCTTCACTTTTGTTCACAAGCTGATGAAAAATTGGGGAAATTTTACTGTAATGCGTTCACGGCGGAAACCGGGAGAAATGGCTATCAACCTGCATACCGACCTTTAGAATTAGATTCTGCAACGCTGGAAAATGTTATTGTCAAGACTCACAGATTGCTCGCAGAGGAAATTCACCGGTTGTATTACGAGTAGACCGCGGATCTTAATGCAAAATAGAAATTCTCCACCTCGATCGCAGCGAGCAGGAGTTAAATAAAAATTTATTTTCATTCTCAACAGTTCCATTCAGTTGATATTAACGAGAACGTTATTATAAATACTATTGAATTTTTGTATTGCATTTACAACGTGCTGTATTCGACCTAGTTGCTTTTGTCATAAATGCAAATATTACAAACAGAAACCTTCAGATAAGAGAATCTCCACTGTGCTATTCATTTCTTGCAAATCGAAACAAAATTTGATTCATCTGTGATCAAAGTTTACGAATGACAGATTATTATTATCAGACAAATTATGAAAACGAAGAAGTGTTAATTCAGTGCAGAAAGAAATCGTAGTGCAGGCTCGAATATGCAGTCGTATTTAGAATAATCAGATATTGCAGCTTCGGATAATCCAGATTCTACCGTGCGAATAAAATAAAAGCGCAACAATATTTCCGATGAAAATAGAGAATTCTCGGCGACGTTCCTTATTTCGAATATTTCGAGCGATAACTAATTAGCGCCGCCATCGGAGTTCCATCGACCGCCGTGTCGCGGCCACGGAAAAGTGTCTATCGACCCGCATTTGCGATGCAGATGCGGGATACCGGCGGTGAAAACGCGTGAATTTTCTTGAATCTGTGCGAAGCAGACGCCGTTTCCGGTCTCAGAAGAAGAAAATATTGAAATGTAGAAATTTGTTCAATATTTAAACAATATAGAATATGTATTGATTAGGAAAGAACTAAACGTGATGAAAACAGGAAATATCGCGTACCGTATCTACAATTAGGATTACAACTACTTCAGTTAATTCTACGACTCGCAACGCTCCTCTCTCGACGACTCTCGAACACACCCTGTCCACTCCATACACGCTCCTTCGACACAACGCCTGCCTTTTCCAAAAACGTGACAATCGCATCCGCCGGCACTCCGTCGCCAAGGGTTTTTCCTATCTGACCCGGCCTTCGCCAACGTTTCTCTTCTATTGCCTACCATAAATACAAAGTCTTAAAACTACGGTCTCCTAAGCCTAACACTCCTCCTCATCCTAAACGTACCCACTAAATTACGATACTACACTCGTTCGTCCTGACCGGACATCTGCCCACAGATGTTCTCATCGCCACTGTACGAACTTTCACTTTCACCGGAAAAATCGTCCTCTTCGTCGGTACACATAGCTTCATGTAATCGGCTGCAGTGGATGTTTCCTGCGGCCCTTCATGATTACCCACCTTCTGCACTTCGTAGCGGTCATTCCGCAGTATTCTTGTCACACGGTATGGTCCAAGAAACTTCGGGTAGAATTTTAACCCCGGATCAGAGAGCCTGTGTCCTTTTCACTCCCTCTCTATATCGTGCTGCTTCCTTTTTTCGTATCTCCTTAAACCAGTAATCTCTCTTTACGAGCGCCTCTGTTTTGGAAATACCGAAATGACCGTGCTCGTGCGCCTGTCGAACTATCTGGATGTGCGTTGTCCTCAGCACAACTACCAACGGCGTATCATCAACCTCTCTATACAGAATATCATTTCGCAACGGGTACGCATCGCCTTCGAACCGCTCAATATTATCTCGAATTTTCCTCAAGTTGTCGTCCTGTACCGGCGCTCTTCTCAAATTTGCGATAATCCCCAGTTCGTTTTCTCCCACTAGCATAATTGTAGGTAGTGGGTTTCGGCATAGCGCGTCAACATGTGCCATATTTCTTCCCGTTCTATGCTCCACGCTGTAGTCGAACTCTTCCAAGAGAAGCGCCCACCTGGCCACACGCTCACATAAGTCCTTTTTCCTCATCGTTAACGCAAACGTTTGACAATCCGTCACAATTTTAAATGAAATGCCGAGTAGATAAACACGAAATTTCATCAACGCCTTTACAATTGCCAAAACTTCAAGCTCGTAGCTTGTATACTTTTCTTTGGCTGGAGTAGTTTTACCACTCGCTTCGCTATCGCGCTGCAACAATATCATACCATATCCCATACTACATGCGTCTGTATGTACTTCTGTCTCTGCACCCACACAATACAACTTTAGTACAGATTTTCCGCTTAGAGCTAATCTTAGCCTATCGAAAGCTTCTTGTTCACTCGCTTCAAACTTGAACTTGATATCTTTTCTTAATAAATTCGACGATGGTCTCGCAATAACGGAGTATTGGTACACAAACTTTCTGAAATTTCCCGCTAAACCAAGCAAACTCTGAACATCTCTAGCACATCTAGGTCTCGGAAAATTCGTAACAGCACTACTCTTTCGTTCTGACGGTCGAATGCTACCGTTTCCAACAATGTGACCTAAATATTCTACTGTTTTCTGCAAAAAACAACACTTGCTCCAATTAATCAATAATGCATATTCTCACTAGCAACATTTAATATTAATTTGAGATTCTCGATACCGCGTGAGAAATCAGAAGAAGGTACTATTAAATCGTCCATGTATGTCAAAACGACCTCGGTTGCAATTATCTCTTTGAACACTGCATTTATAAACTTTTGAAAGACGGCTGGCAAATTACATAACCCAAACGGTACCTTTAGAAATTCATAATGATCGGTGGGAGTCACGAAGGCGGTGTATTTTCTGCTACTCTCATCAATAGGAACATGAAAAAATCCATTTCTGAGATCCAACGTACTAAATACTTTCGCGCCTTCTAATAAATCCAATTGATCCCGTATCAAAGGTAGGGGATATCTATCTTTTACAATATTTTTATTAAGCTATCTGTAGTCAACACAAATTCTAGTTGAACCATCCTTCTTCTTTACTAGTACAATTCGATTTGCGTAATCTGAACAAGACTCTCGAATTATTTCATCTTTCAACCATGACGTTATTTGTTTATCAACTTCAGATTTATCCCCGGGAGACAATCTTCGCGGTCTCTCGTACACTGGGATCTCGTCTTGCAGTATCAAGCTCATTTTAATCCCTACTTCTTTCGTTTTAGATGGTTTATAACTTGCAACACAATCTTCTATAAGTTTTCTATGTTCAGGAATCGCAATGTGTGATAAATCTACATTGTCAACTATAGCCTCGACATTGACATTAAATATTTCCGGCAAATCTATTTTTTTAATAAAAATTTCTCCTCCTTTCGTACTTAGTTCTACGGAATCTAAAAATTCTGTACCGATTATTAAACTATGGGACTACAAGGTATTGGGTAGAACGTGTATATTTATTCGATATGTTATCTGATCTATTGCAATAGTTGTTGAAAATTCCCCTAATGTGTGGTTGCTCTCTGCTCCGACACCACAATATTGCAAAATCTTATTATTCAATCTAGGAGCACCAATTTTAACATAATAATCCGCTCGCATCAAATTCAGTTCGCTTCCAGAATCTATTAACGCTGTCAACTTACAATTTCCAACCTGCACCTCTTTAACTCGCTTCTTTCTCGACGCTTCAGACACACTTGGGTCCTCTTTCTTTCGTCGGGCAGTTTGCAGCCGTATGGTATCGGTTTCCACACAAAAAACATCGCCGTATTTCTTGCTGTGCCACTTGCTGTGATTCACCTTGTGATGAGGTTCCATGGACGGTCGTCTTCTTCTTCTCCTCAGGTCACCTGTTTTTCGTTCCTGATTTTTCCTTCATGTCTTCGTAAATTTCGAATTTTTCTTTCAACTCACGTATATTTCTAGCACCGTACAATATCGTTTTGTTTGTCTCGAAATCCTGAACTCCGTCAATAATATACTTAATAACTGTTGATACTTCCATGTCCGCTTGCTTCGCAATCTTCAACATTTGATAAATGTATTCTTGATACGACTCGTTCGATCTTTTAATTTTACGTGACAACTCTGTATGTATCTTGTACCTATCTGCAGTTTTAGCAAATTCAGATTCCAATTCTCGCTTCATCTCGATCCATTTGCGACAACATTTTTCATAGTCGACGAACAATCTCGCCGATCCTCGCAATAACCGCATCGCATAAATAACTTTTTATACTTCACTCCATTCACAACTCGATCGTTTCGCCTGCATTATTCGGTGATAAATCATGAGTTTCAGTTGGATTTGAAGCCGACATGATTGTTTCGCATGCATTTGTAGCTAAATCATGTATATCACAAGTATTTTTAGCTAAACCATTTGATCCGCATGGATTTGAAACTAAGCCTTCTACTTCGCATTGATTTGAAGTTAAATCATGTGTTTCGCATGGATTTGAACTTAACTCGTTTGTTTCGCCTGCATTTGAAGCTATATCACTTATATTCGCAAGTATTTGAAGCTAAACCTTTCGTTTCGCATGGATTTGAAGCAAACTCGTTTGTATCGCCTGCATTTGGAGCTAAATCATGTATATCACAAGTATTTGAAGCAAAAACCATTTGTTTCGCATTGATGTGAAGCTAAGCCTTCTACTTCGCATTAATTTGAAAGTAAATCATGTGTTTCGCATGGATTTGAAACTAACTCGTTTGTTTCGCATGAATTTGAAGATAAGCCTTCTACTTCGCATTGATTTGAAGCTACATCATGCGTTTCGCATGAATTTGAAGCTAACTTGTTTGTTTGGCATGCATTTGCAGCTATATCACTTATATTCGCAAGTATTTGAAGGTCAATCATTCGTTTCGCATGAATTTGAAGCTACGCCTTCTACTTCGCATTAATTGGAAGCTTAATCATGTGATTCGCTTGGATTTGAAGAAAACTCGTTTGATTCGGATGCAGTTGAAGCTAAATAATGTATACTACAAGTATTTGAAGCTAAACCATTTGCTTCGCATGGAATTGAAGCTAAGCTTTCTACTTCGCACTGATTTGAAGCTGAATCATGTGTTTCGCTTGGATTTGAAGATAACTCGTTTGTTTCTCATGCAGTTGAAGCTAAACCATGTATAAGACACGTATTTGAAGCTAAACCATTTGTTTCGCATTGATTATAAGGAAAGCCTTTTACTTCGCATTGATTTGAATCTAATTCATGTGATTCGCATGGATTTGAAGCTAAGTCGTTTGTTTCGCCTGCATTTGAAGCTTAATCATGTATATCACAAGTATTTGAAGCTAAACCATTTGTTTCGCATGCATTTGAAGATAAACCTTCTACTTCGCATTGATTTGAAGCTAACTCGCGCATTTCGCCTGCATTTGAAGCTATATCACTTATATTGCAATTATCTGAAGGTAAATCATATGTTTCTCATGTACTTCAAGCTAAGCCTTCTGCTTCGCATTTATTTGAAGCTAAATCATGTATATCACAAGTATTTGAAGCTAAACCATTTGATTTGCATGGATTTGAAACAAAGCCTTCTACTTCGCATTGATTTGAAGCTAAATCGTGTGTTTCGCAAGTATTCGAAGCTAACTCGTTTGTTTCGAATGCAGTTGAAGCTAAATCATGTATATCACAAGTATTTCAAGCTAAACCATTTGTTTCGCATACATTTGAAGCTAAGCCTTCTAGTTCGCATTGATTTTAAGCTAAATCATGTGTTTCGCATGGATTTGAAGCTAAGCATTCTACTTCGCAATGATTTGAAGCTAAATCATGTGTTTCGCTTGGATTTGAAGCTAACTTGTTTGATGTTTCATACAGGTGACGCCAAATCGTGTATAAAAAAAGTATTTGAAGCTAAATCATGCGTTTCGCATGGATTTGAAGCTAAGTCTTCTACTTTGCATGAATTTGAAGCCAAACCATGTGTTTCGCTTGAATTTGAAGCTAACTCGCTTGTTTCGCATGCAGTTGAAGCTATATAATGAGTATTACAAGTATTTGAAGTTATATCATTTGTTTTGCATGGATTTGAAGCTAAGCCTTCAACTTCGCTTGATTTTGAAGCTAAATCATGTGTTTCGCTTGGATTTGAATCTAACTCGTTTGTTTTGTATGCAGTTGAAGCTAAATCATGTTTATCACAAGTATCTGAATCTAAACCATCTGCTTCCCATGAATATTAAGCTAATCCATGTGTTTCGCATGAATTTGAAGCTAAGTCATTTGTTTCGCATGGATTTGAAGCTATATCACTTGTATTCGCAAGTATTTGAAGCTAAACCATTCGCTTCGCATGGATTTGAAGATAAGCCTTCATCTTCGCATTGATTTGTAGCTAAACCATGTGTTTCGCTTGGATTTGAAATCAGCTCGTTTGTTTCTCAGGCAGTTGAAGCTAAATCACGTATATCACAATTATTTGAAGCTAAACCATTCGTTTCGCATGGATTTGAAGCTAAGGCTTCTACTTCGCATTGACTTGAAGCTAAATCATGTGTTTCGCATGAATTTGAATATAACTCGTTTGTTTTGCTTGAATTCGAAGCTATATCACTTACATTCGCAAGTATTTGAAGTTCAATCATTCGTTTCGCATGGATTTGAAGCTAAGGCTTCTAGTTCGCATTGATTTGAATCTAAATCATATGTTTCGCATGGATTTGAAACTAACTCGTTTGTTTCTGATGCAGTTGAATCTAAATAATGTATATCACATGTATTTGAAGCTTCTTCTTCGCATTGATTTTAAGCTAAATCGTGTGTTTCGCATGTATTCGAAGCTAACTCGTTTGTTTCGCCTGCATTTGAAGCTATATCACTTATATTCGCAAGTATTTGACGGTCAATCATTTGTGTCGCATGGATTTGAAGCTAAGCCTCCTACTTCGTATTGATTTGAAGCTAAATCATGAATTCGCTTGGATTTGTAGCCAACTCGTTTGTTTCGCCTGCAGTTGAAGTTAAATCATGTATATCACAATTATTTGAAGCTGAACCATTTGTTTCGCATGGATTTGAAGCTAAGCCTTCTACTTCGCATTCATTTGATGCTAAATCACGTGTTTCGCATTGATTTGAAGATAACTCGTTTGTTTCGCCTGCATTTGAACCAATATCACTTATATTCGCCAGTATTTGAAGATAAATCATTCGTTTCGCATGGATTTGAAGCTAAGCCTCCTACTTCGTATTGATTTGAAGCTAAATCATGTATTCGCTTGGATTAGAAGCCAACTCGTTTGTTTCGCCTGCATTTGATTCTAAATCATGTATTTTACAAGTATTTGAACCTAAACCATTTGTTTCTCATGTATTTGAAGCTAAGCCTTCTACTTCGCATTGATTTGAAGCTAAATCATTTGTTTCGCATGGGTTTGAAGATAACTCCTTTGTTTCGCATGCATTTGAAGCTAAATCATGTATATCACAAGTATTTGAAGCAAAACCATTTGTTTTGCATTGATTTAAAGCTAAGTCTTCTACTTCGCATTGATTTGAAGCTAAATCTTGTGTTTCGCATGTATTCGAAGCTAACTCGTCTGATTCGCCTGCATTTGAAGCTATATCACTTATATTCGCAAGTATTTGACGGTCAATCATTCGTTTCGCGTGAATTTGAAGCTAAGCCTTCTACTTCGCATTGATTTGAAGCTAAATCTTGTGTTTCGCATGTATTCGAAGCTAACTCGTCTGATTCGCCTGCATTTGAAGCTATATCACTTATATTCGCAAGTATTTGACGGTCAATCATTCGTTTCGCGTGAATTTGAAGCTAAGCCTGCTACTTCGCATTGATTTGAATCTAAATGATATGATTCACTTGGATTAGATGCTAACCCTTCTACTTCGCATTGATGTGAAGCTAAATCATGAGTTTCGCTTGGATTTTTAGTTAACACGTTTGTTTCACATACAGTTGAAGCTCAATCATGTATGTCACAAGTATTTGAAGCTCAACAATTTGTTTCGCATGAATATTAAGTTAAACCATGTGTTTCGCATGAGTATTAAGCTAAACCATGTGTTTGGAATGAATTTGAAGCTAAATCATATGTTTCGCATGGATTTGAAGCTAATCCTTGTACTTCGCATTGATTTGAACCTAAATTATGTGTTTTGCTTGGATTTGAAACTAACCCTTCTACTTCGCATTGATTTGAAGCTAAATCATGTGTTTGGTATGGATTTGAAACTAACTCGGTTGTTTCGCCTGCATTCGAAGTTATATCACGTATAATCGCAAGTATTTGAAGTTCAGTCATTCGTTTCGCATGGATTTGAAGCTAAGCCTTCTACTTCGCATTGATTTGAAGCTAAATCATATGTTTCGCTTGGATTTGAAGGTAACACGTTTGTTTCACATGCAGTTGAAGCTCAATCATGTATATCACAAGTATTTGAAGCTGAACAATTTGTTTCGCATGAATATTAAGTTAAACCATGTGTTTCGCATGAGTATTAAGCTAAACCATGTGTTTGGAATGAATTTGAAGCTAAATCATGTGTTTCGCATAGATTTGAAGCTAACTCGTTTGTTTCGAATGCAGTTGAAGCTAAATCATGTATATCACAAGTATTTCAAGCTAAACCATTTGTTTCGCATAGATTTGAAGCTAAGCCTTCTAGTTCGCATTGATTTCAAGCTAAATCATGTGTTTCGCATGGATTTGAAGCTAAGCCTTCTACTTCGCAATGATTTGAAGCTAAATCATGTGTTTCGCTTGGATTTGAAGCTAACTTGTTTGTTTCGCATGCAGTTGGAGCTAAATCATGTATATCACAAGTATTTGAAGATAATCCATTTGTTTTGCAAGGATTCGAAAATCAGCCTTCTATTTCGCATTGATTTGAAGCTAAATCATGAGTTTCGTATGGATTTGAAGCTAACTCGTTTGTTTCGCATGCAATGAAGCAAAATCATGTATATCACAAGTTTTTGACGCTAACCACTCGTTTCGCATGGATTTGAAGCTAAGCCTTCTACATCGCATTGATTTGAAGCTAAATCATGTGTTTTGCATGTATTTGAAGCTAACTCGTTTGTTTCGCCTGCATGTGAAGCTAAATCATGTATATCACATAAATTTGAAGCTAAACCATTTGATTCGCATGTATTTGATGATAAGATTTCTACTTCGCATTGATTTGAAGCAAAATTAAGTATTTCGCTTGGATTTGAAGCTAACTCGTTTGTTTCGCATGCAGTTGAAGCTCAATCATGTATCTCACAAGTATTTGAATCTAAACCATTTGTTTCGCATGGATTTGAAGCTAAGCCTTCTCCTTCGCATTGATTTGAAGCTAAATCATGTCTTACGCTTGGATTTGAAGCTCTCTCCTTTGTTTCTCCTGCATTTGAAGCTATATCACTTATATCGCAAGTATTTGAAGCTAAATCATTTGTGTCGCATGGATTTGAAGCTAAGCCTTCTACTTCGCATTGATTTGAAGCTAAATCATTTGTTTTTCATGGATTTGAAGCTAACTCGTTTCTATCGCATGGATTTAAAGCTAACTCCTTTGTCTCGCCTGCATTTGAAGCTAAATCATGTATATCACAAATATTTGAAGCTAAACCATTTGTTTCCCATGGATTTGAAGTTAAGCCTTCGACTTCGCATTCATTTGTAGCTAAATCATATGTTCCGCCTGGATTTCAAGATAACTCGCTTGTTTCGCATGCAGTTGAAGCTGAATCATATATAAAACAAGTAATTGAAGCTAAACCCTTTGCTTCGCCTGGATTTGAACCTAATTCTTCTACTACGCATTGATCTGAAGTTAAATTATGTGTTACGCTGGGATTTGAAGCTCATTCGTTTGTTTCGCCTGCATTTGAAGCTATATCACTTATATCGAAAGTATTTGTAGCTAAACCATTTGTTTCTAATGTATTTCAAGCTAAGCCTTCCACTTCGAACTGCTTTGAAACTAAGTAATGTGTTTCGCTTGGATTTCTTGCTAAAGCGTCTGTTTCGAGTGCAGTTGAAGCAACATCATGTATATCACAATTATTTGAGGGCTAAGCCATTTGTATCTCATGTTTTCGAAGCTAAGCCGTCTACTTCGCATTGATTTGAAGCTAAGTCATGTGTTTCTCATGGATTTGAAGCTAACACGTTTCTATCGCATGGATTTAAAGCTAACTCGTTTGTTTCGCCTGCATTTGAAGCTAAATCATGTATATCGCAAATATTTGAAGCTAAACCATTTGTTTCGCATGGATTCGAAAGTAAGCCTTCTACTTCGCATTGAATTGGAGCTAAATCATGTGTTTCTCATGGATTTGAAGCTAACTCATTTGTTTCGCATGGATTTGAAGCTAACTCGTTTGTTTCGCCTGCATTTGAAGCTAAATCATGTATATCACAAATATTTGAAGCTAAACCATTTGTTTCGCATGGATTCGAAAGTAAGCCTTCTACTTCGCATTGAATTGGAGCTAAATCATGTGTTTCTCATGGATTTGAAGCTAACTCATTTGTTTCGCATGGATTTGAAACTAACTCGATTGTTTCGCATGCAGTTGAAGCTGAATCATGTTTATCACAAGTATCTGAATTTAAACAATCTGTTTCGCATGAATATTAAGCTAAACCATGTGTTTCGCATGAATTTGAAGATAAATCAAGTGATTCGCATGGATGTGTAGCTAACTCGTTTGTTTCGCCTGCATTTGTAGCTATAACACTTCTATTCGCAAGTATTTGAAACTTAATCATTCCCTTCGCATGTATTCGAAGCTAAGCCTTCAACTTCGCATTGATTTGAAGCTAAATCATGTGCTTCGCTTGGATTTCAAGATAACTCGTTTGTTTCGCCTGCATTTGAAGCTATATCACTTATATCGAAAGTATTTGTAGCTAAACCATTTGTTTCTAATGTATTTCAAGCTAAGCCTTCCACTTCGAACTGCTTTGAAACTAAGTAATGTGTTTCGCTTGGATTTCTTGGTAAAGCGTTTGTTTCGAGTGCAGTTGAAGCAACATCATGTATATCACAATTATTTGAGGGCTAAGCCATTTGTATCTCATGTTTTCGAAGCTAAGCCGTCTACTTCGCATTGATTTGAAGCTAAGTCATGTGTTTCTCATGGATTTGAAGCTAACACGTTTCTATCGCATGGATTTAAAGCTAACTCGTTTGTTTCGCCTGCATTTGAAGCTAAATCATGTATATCACAAATATTTGAAGCTAAACCATTTGTTTCGCATGGATTCGAAAGTAAGCCTTCTACTTCGCATTGAATTGGAGCTAAATCATGTGTTTCTCATGGATTTGAAGCTAACTCATTTGTTTCGCATGGATTTGAAGCTAACTCGTTTGTTTCGCATGCAATTGAAGCTAAATCATGTATATCACAAGTATTTGAAGCTAAACCATTTGTTTCGTATGGATTCGAAGGTAACCCCTCTACCTCGTAGTGATTTTAAGCTAAATCATGGGTTTCTGATGGATTTAAAGCTAACTCGTTTGTTTCGCATGCAGATGAAGCTCAATTATGTATACCACAACTATTTGAAGCTAAACCATTTGATTCCCATGGATTTGGAGCTAAGCCTACTACTTCGCATTGATTTGAAGCTAAATCATGTGTTTCGCTTGGATTTGAAGCTAACTCGTTTGTATCGCATGCAGTTGAAGCTCAATCATGTATCTCACAAGTATTTGAAGCTAAACCATTTGTTTCGCATGGATTTGAAGCTAAGCCTTCTCCTTCGCATTGATTTGAAGCTAAATCATGTCTTACGCTTGGATTTGAAGCTCTCTCCTTTGTTTCTCCTGCATTTGAAGCTATATCACTTATATCGCAAGTATTTGAAGCTAAATCATTTGTGTCGCATGGATTTGATTTTAAGCCTTCTACTTCGCATTGATTTGGAGCTAAATCGTGAGTTTCGCAAGGATTTAAAGCTCACACGTTTGTTTCGCATGCAGTTGAAGCAAAATCATGTACATCACAAGTACTTGAAGCTAACCCATTTGTTTCTCATTGGTTTTGAAGCTAAGCCTTCTACTTCGCATTGATTTGAAGCTAAATCATGTGTTGCGCTTGGATATGAAGCTCACGCGTTTGTTTTTCCAGCATTTGAAGCTATATTACTTATATCGCAAGTATTTGAATCTAAACCATTTGTTTCGCATGGATTCGAAGATCAGTCTTCTACTTCGCATTGTTTTGAAGCTAAATCATGTGTTTCTCATGGATTTGAAGCTAACTCGTTTGTTTCGCATGCCTTTGAAGCTAAATCATGTATATCACAAGTATTTTAAGCAAAACCATTTGATTCGCACGGATTTGAATCTAAGCCTTCTACTTCGTACTGATTTGAAGCTAAATCATGTGTTTCGCATGAATTTGAAACTAAGCCTTCTACTTCGCAATGATTTGAAACAAAATCATGTGTTTCGCTTGGATTTGAAACTAACTCGTTTGTTTCTATGCAGTTGAAGCTAAATCATGTATAACACTAGTATTTTGAAGCTAAAGCATTTGATTCGCATGGATTTAAAGCTAAGCCTTCTACTTCGCATTGATTTGAAGCTAAATCATCTGTTTCTCTTGGATTTGAAGCTAACTCGTTTGTTTCTCGTGCAGTTGAAGCTAAATCATATATATCACAAGTATTTGAAGCTAAACTATTTGTTTCGCAAGGATTTGAAGCTAAACCATGTGATTCGCAAGAATTTGAAGCTAAATCATGTGTTCCGCTTGGATTTGAAGCTAACTCGATTGTTTCGCATGCAGTTGAAGCTGAATCATGTTTATCACAAGTATCTGAATCTAAACAATCTGTTTCGCATGGATTTGAAGCTAAGCCTTCTACTTCGCATGAATTTGAATCTAAATCATGTGTTTTGCTTGGATTTGAAGCTAACTCGTTTTTTTCGCATGCAGTTGAAGCTAAATCATGTATATCACAAGTATTTGAAGCTAAACCATTTGATCCGCATGGATTTGGAGCTAAGCCTTCCACTTCGCATTGCTTTGAAGCTAAAGCATGTGTTTCGCATGGATTTGAAACTAACTCGATTGTTTCGCATGCAGTTGAAGCTGAATCATGTTTATCACAAGTATCTGAATTTAAACAATCTGTTTCGCATGAATATTAAGCTAAACCATGTGTTTCGCATGAATTTGAAGATAAATCAAGTGATTCGCATGGATGTGTAGCTAACTCGTTTGTTTCGCCTGCATTTGTAGCTATAACACTTCTATTCGCAAGTATTTGAAACTTAATCATTCCCTTCGCATGTATTCGAAGCTAAGCCTTCAACTTCGCATTGATTTGAAGCTAAATCATGTGCTTCGCTTGGATTTCAAGATAACTCGTTTGTTTCGCCTGCATTTGAAGCTATATCACTTATATCGAAAGTATTTGTAGCTAAACCATTTGTTTCTAATGTATTTCAAGCTAAGCCTTCCACTTCGAACTGCTTTGAAACTAAGTAATGTGTTTCGCTTGGATTTCTTGCTAAAGCGTTTGTTTCGAGTGCAGTTGAAGCAACATCATGTATATCACAATTATTTGAGGGCTAAGCCATTTGTATCTCATGTTTTCGAAGCTAAGCCGTCTACTTCGCATTGATTTGAAGCTAAGTCATGTGTTTCTCATGGATTTGAAGCTAACACGTTTCCATCGCATGGATTTAAAGCTAACTCGTTTGTTTCGCCTGCATTTGAAGCTAAATCATGTATATCACAAATATTTGAAGCTAAACCATTTGTTTCGCATGGATTCGAAAGTAAGCCTTCTACTTCGCATTGAATTGGAGCTAAATCATGTGTTTCTCATGGATTTGAAGCTAACTCATTTGTTTCGCATGGATTTGAAGCTAACTCGTTTGTTTCGCATGCAATTGAAGCTAAATCATGTATATCACAAGTATTTGAAGCTAAACCATTTGTTTCGTATGGATTCGAAGGTAACCCCTCTACCTCGTAGTGATTTTAAGCTAAATCATGGGTTTCTGATGGATTTAAAGCTAACTCGTTTGTTTCGCATGCAGATGAAGCTAAATTATGTATACCACAACTATTTGAAGCTAAACCATTTGATTCCCATGGATTTGGAGCTAAGCCTTCTCCTTCGCATTGATTTGAAGCTAAATCATGTCTTACGCTTGGATTTGAAGCTCTCTCCTTTGTTTCTCCTGCATTTGAAGCTATATCACTTATATCGCAAGTATTTGAAGCTAAATCATTTGTGTCGCATGGATTTGATTTTAAGCCTTCTACTTCGCATTGATTTGGAGCTAAATCGTGAGTTTCGCAAGGATTTAAAGCTCACACGTTTGTTTCGCATGCAGTTGAAGCAAAATCATGTACATCACAAGTACTTGAAGCTAACCCATTTGTTTCTCATTGGTTTTGAAGCTAAGCCTTCTACTTCGCATTGATTTGAAGCTAAATCATGTGTTGCGCTTGGATATGAAGCTCACGCGTTTGTTTTTCCAGCATTTGAAGCTATATTACTTATATCGCAAGTATTTGAATCTAAACCATTTGTTTCGCATGGATTCGAAGATCAGTCTTCTACTTCGCATTGTTTTGAAGCTAAATCATGTGTTTCTCATGGATTTGAAGCTAACTCGTTTGTTTCGCATGCCTTTGAAGCTAAATCATGTATATCACAAGTATTTTAAGCAAAACCATTTGATTCGCACGGATTTGAATCTAAGCCTACTACTTCGTACTGATTTGAAGCTAAATCATGTGTTTCGCATGAATTTGAAACTAAGCCTTCTACTTCGCAATGATTTGAAACAAAATCATGTGTTTCACTTGGATTTGAAACTAACTCGTTTGTTTCTATGCAGTTGAAGCTAAATCATGTATAACACTAGTATTTTGAAGCTAAAGCATTTGATTCGCATGGATTTAAAGCTAAGCCTTCTACTTCGCATTGATTTGAAGCTAAATCATGTGTTTCTCTTGGATTTGAAGCTAACTCGTTTGTTTCTCGTGCAGTTGAAGCTAAATCATATATATCACAAGTATTTGAAGCTAAACTATTTGTTTCGCAAGGATTTGAAGCTAAACCATGTGATTCGCAAGAATTTGAAGCTAAATCATGTGTTCCGCTTGGATTTGAAGCTAAGTCGATTGTTTCGCATGCAGTTGAAGCTGAATCATGTTTATCACAAGTATCTGAAGCTAAACCATTCGATTCGCATGGATTTGAAGCTAAGCCTTCTACTTCGCATGAATTTGAATCTAAATCATGTGTTTTGCTTGTATTTGAAGCTAACTCGTTTTTTTCGCATGCAGTTGAAGCTAAATCATGTATATCACAAGTATTTGAAGCTAAACCATTTGATCCGCATGGATTTGGAGCTAAGCCTTCCACTTCGCATTGCTTTGAAGCTAAATCATGTGCTTCGCTTGGATTTCAAGATAACTCGTTTGTTTCGCATGCAGTTGAAGCTAAATCATGTATATCACAAGTATTTGAAGCTAAACCATCCTATTTGCATGTATTTGGAGCTAAGCCTACCACTTCGCATTGATTTGAAACTAAATCATGTATTTCGGATGGATTTGAATCTAACTCGATTGTTTCGCGTGCATTTGAAGCTATATAACATATATCGCAATTATCTGAAGATAAATCATTCGTTTCGCATGAATTTGAAACTAAGCCTTCTACTTCGCATTGATTTGAAACTAAATCATGTGTTTCGCTTGGATTTGAAACTAACTCGTTTGTTTCGATGCAGTTGAAGCTAAATCATGTATAACACAAGTATTTGAAGCTAAAGCATTTGATTCGCATGGAGTTAAAGCTAAGCTTTCTACTTCGCATTTATTTGAAGCTAAATCATGTGTTTCTCTTGGATTTGAAGCTAACGCGTTTGTTTCGCGTGCAGTTGAAGCTAAATCATCTATATCACAAGTATTTGAAGCTAAACCATTTGTTGCGCAAGGATTTGAAGCTAAATCATGTGATTCGCAAGAATTTGAAGCTAAATCATGTGATTCGCAAGAATTTGAAGCTAAATCATGTCTTCCGCTTGGATTTGAAGCTAACTCGATTGTTTCGCATGCAGTTGAAGCTAAATCATGTATATCACATGTATTTGAAGCTAAACCATTTGATTAACATGGATTTGAACCTAAGCCTTCTACTTCGTATTGATTTGAAGCTAAATCATGTGTTACGCATGGATTTGATGCTAACTCGTTTGTTTCGCATGCAGTTGAAGCTAAATCATGTATATCACAAGTAGTTGAAGCGATACCATTTGTTTCGCACGGATTTGAAGATAATCCTTCTACTTCGCATTGATTTGACACTAAATCATGTGTTTCGCTTGGATTTGAAGCTAATTTGTTTGTTTCGATGCAGTTGAAGCTAAATCATGTAAATCACAAGTATTTGAAGCTATACCTTTTCTTTCGCATGTTTTTGAAGATAAGCCTTCTACTTCGCATTGATTTGAAACTAAATCATGTGTTTCGTTAGAAATTGAAGCTAATTCGTTTGTTTCGATTTAGTTGAGCTAAATCATGTATATCACAAGTATTTGAAGCTAAACCATTTGTTTCGTATGGATTCGAAGGTAACCCTTCTACCTCGTAGTGATTTTAAGCTAAATCATGTGTTTCGCATGGATTTGAAGCTAACTCGTTTGTTTCGCATGCAGTTGAATCTAAATCATGTATATCACAAGTATTTGAAGCTAATCCATTTGATTCCCATGGATTTGGAGCTAAGCCTTCTACTTCGCATTGATTTGGTGCTAAATCATGTGTTTCACATGGATTTAAACATAACACGATTGTTTCGCATGCAGTTGAAGCTAAATCATGTATATCACAAATATTTGAGGCTAAACCATTTGTTTCGCATGGATTCGAAAGTAAGCCTTCTACTTCGCATTGAATTGGAGCTAAATCATGTGTTTCGCATGGATTTGAAGCCAACTCCTTTATTTCGCATGCAATTGAAGCTAAATCTAGTATATCACAAGTATTTGTAGCTAAACCATTTGTTTCGTATGGATTCGAAGGTAACCCTTCTACCTCGTAGTGATTTTAAGCTAAATCATTTGTTTTACATGGATTCGAAAATCAGAGTTCTATTTCGCATTGATTTGAAGCCAAAGCATGTGTTTCTCATGGATTTGAAGCTAACTCGTTTCTATCGCATGGATTTAAAGCTCACACGATTGTTTCGCATGCTGAAGAAGCTAAATCTAGTATATCACAAGTATTTGTAGCTAAACCATTTGTTTCGTATGGATTCGAAGGTAACCCTTCTACCTCGTAGTGATTTTAAGCTAAATCATGGGTTTCTGATGGATTTAAAGCTAACTCGTTTGTTTCGCATGCAGATGAAGCTAAATTATGTATACCACAACTATTTGAAGCTAAACCATTTGATTCCCATGGATTTGGAGCTAAGCCTACTACTTCGCATTGATTTGAAGCTAAATCATGTGTTTCGCTTGGATTTGAAGCTAACTCGTTTGTTTCGCATGCAGTTGAAACAAAATCATGTAAATCATTGGTATTTGAATCTAAACCATTTGTTTCGCATTGGTTTTGATGCTAAGCCTTCTATTTCGCATTGATTTGAAACTAAATCATGAGTTTCGCATGGATTTGAATCTAATTCGTTTGTTTCGCATGGATTTGAAGCTAACTCGTTTGTTTCGCATGCAGTTGAAGCAATATCATGTATATAACAAGTAATTGAAGTTAAACCATTTGATTCGCATGGATTTGATGCTAAGCCTTCTACTTCGCATTGGTTTGAAGCTATATCAAGTGTTTCGTTTGGATGTGAAGCAAACTCGTTTGTTTCGCTTGGATTTGAAGCTAAGCCTCCTACTTAGCATTGATTTGAAGAAAATCATGTGTTTCGCTTGGATTTGAAGCTAAATCGCTTGTTTCGCATGCAGTTGAAGCTGAATCATATATAAAACAAGTATTTGAAGCTAAACGCTTTGCTTCGCATGGATTTGAAGCTAATTCTTCTACTACGCATTGATTTGAAGTTAAATTACGTGTTACGCTGGGATTTGAAGCTCACTCGTTTGTTTCGCCTGCTTTTGTAGCTATATCACTTATATCGAAAGTATTTGCAGCTAAACCATTTGTTTCTAATGTATTTCAAGCTAAGCCTTCCACTTCGAATGGATTTGAAACTAAGTAATGTGTTTCGCTTGGATTTGAAGCTAAAGCGTTTGTTTCGAATGCAGTTCAAGCTACATAATGTATATCACAAGTAATTGAAGTTAAACCATGTGCTTCGCATGAATATGATTCTAAACGATGTGTTTCGCATGAATTTAAAGTTAAATCATTTATATCAAAATTATTTGAAACTAAACCATTTGTTTCGCATGGATTTGAAGCTAAGCCTTCTCCTTCGCATTGATTTGAAGCTAAATCATGTCTTACGCTTGGATTTGAAGCTCTCTCCTTTGTTTCTCCTGCATTTTAAGCTATATCACTTATATCGCAAGTATTTGAAGCTAAATCATTTGTGTCGCATGGATTTGAAGCTAAGCCTTCTACTTCGCATTGATTTGAAGCTAAATCATTTGTTTTTCATGGATTTGAAGCTAACTCGTTTCTATCGCTTGGATTTGAAGCTCTCTCCTTTGTTTCTCCTGCATTTTAAGCTATATCACTTATATCGCAAGTATTTGAAGCTAAATCATTTGTGTCGCATGGATTTGAAGCTAAGCCTTCGACTTCGCATTCATTTGTAGCTAAATCATATGTTCCGCCTGGATTTCAAGATAACTCGCTTGTTTCGCATGCAGTTGAAGCTGAATCATATATAAAACAAGTAATTGAAGCTAAACCCTTTGCTTCGCCTGGATTTGAACCTAATTCTTCTACTACGCATTGATTTGAAGTTAAATTATGTGTTACGCTGGGATTTGAAGCTCATTCGTTTGTTTCGCCTGCATTTGAAGCTATATCACTTATATCGAAAGTATTTGTAGCTAAACCATTTGTTTCTAATGTATTTCAAGCTAAGCCTTCCACTTCGAACTGATTTGAAACTAAGTAATGTGTTTCGCTTGGATTTCTTGCTAAAGCGTTTGTTTCGAGTGCAGTTGAAGCAACATCATGTATATCACAATTATTTGAGGGCTAAGCCATTTGTATCTCATGTTTTCGAAGCTAAGCCGTCTACTTCGCATTGATTTGAAGCTAAGTCATGTGTTTCTCATGGATTTAAAGCTAACACGTTTCTATCGCATGGATTTAAAGCTAACTCGTTTGTTTCGCCTGCATTTGAAGTTAAATCATGTATATCACAAATATTTGAAGCTAAACCATTTGTTTCGCATGGATTCGAAAGTAAGCCTTCTACTTCGCATTGAATTGGAGCTAAATCATGTGTTTCGCATGGATTTGAAGCCAACTCCTTTATTTCGCATGCAGTTGAAGCTAAATCATGTATATCACAAGTATTTGAAGCTAAACCATTTGTTTTACATGGATTCGAAAATCAGAGTTCTATTTCGCATTGATTTGAAGCCAAAGCATGTGTTTCTCATGGATTTGAAGCTAACTCGTTTCTATCGCATGGATTTAAAGCTCACTCGTTTGTTTCGCATGCTGAAGAAGCTAAATCTAGTATATCACAAGTATTTGAAGCTAAACCATTTGTTTCGTATGGATTCGAAGGTAACCCCTCTACCTCGTAGTGATTTTAAGCTAAATCATGGGTTTCTGATGGATTTAAAGCTAACTCGTTTGTTTCGTATGCAGATGAAGCTAAATTATGTATACCACAACTATTTGAAGCTAAACCATTTGATTCCCATGGATTTGGAGCTAAGCCTACTACTTCGCATTGATTTGAAGCTAAATCATGTGTTTCGCTTGGATTTGAAGCTAACTCGTTTGTTTCGCATGCAGTTGAAGCTAAATCATGAATATCACAAGTATTTGAAGATAATCCATTTGATTCGCATGGATTTGAAGCTAAGCCTCCTATTTCGCACTGATTCGAAGCTAAATCATGCGTTTCGCATGAAATTGAAACTATCTCGTTTGTTTCGCATTGATTTGAAGCTAACTCGTTTGTTTCGCCTGCATTTGAAGCTAAATCATGTATATCGCTAATATTTGAAGCTAATCCATTTGTTTGCATGGATTCGAAGATGAACCTTCTACTTCGTATTGATTTTAAGTTAAATCATGTGTTTCGCATGGATTTAAAGATAACTCGTTTGTTTCGCCTGCATTTGAAGCTATATCACTTATATTCGCAAGTATTTGACGGTCAATCATTCGTTTCGCATGAATTTGAAGCTAAGCCTCCTACTTCGTATTGATTTGAAGCTAAATCATGTATTCGCTTGGATTAGAAGCCAACTCGTTTGTTTCGCATGCAGTTGAAGCTGAATCATGTTTATCACATGTATTGGAAGCAAAACCATTTGATTCGCATGAATTTGAAACTAAATGATGTGGTTCACATGAATTGAAGCTGACTCGTTTGTTTCGCATGCATTTGAAGCTATATCACTTATATCGCAAGTATTTGAAGCTAAATCATTTGATTCGCATGAATTTGAAACTAAATGATGTGGTTCACATGAATTGAAGCTGACTCGTTTGTTTCGCATGCATTTGAAGCTATATCACTTATATCGCAAGTATTTGAAGCTAAATCATTTGTGTCGCATGGATTTGAAGCTAAGCCTCCTACTTCGTATTGATTTGAAGCTAAATCATGCATTCGCTTGGATTTGTAGCCAACTCGTTTGTTTCGCCTGCAGTTGAAGTTAAATCATGTATATCACAATTATTTGAAGCTGAACCATTTGTTTCGCATGGATTTGAAGCTAAGCCTTCTACTTCGCATTCATTTGATGCTAAATCACGTGTTTCGCATTGATTTGAAGATAACTCGTTTGTTTCGCCTGCATTTGAACCAATATCACTTATATTCGCCAGTATTTGAAGATAAATCATTCGTTTCGCATGGATTTGAAGCTAAGCCTCCTACTTCGTATTGATTTGAAGCTAAATCATGTATTCGCTTGGATTAGAAGCCAACTCGTTTGTTTCGCCTGCATTTGATTCTAAATCATGTATTTTACAAGTATTTGAACCTAAACCATTTGTTTCTCATGTATTTGAAGCTAAGCCTTCTACTTTGCATTGATTTGAAGCTAAATCATGTGTTTCGCATGGGTATGAAGATAACTCCTTTGTTTCGCATGCATTTGAAGCTAAATCATGTATATCACAAGTATTTGAAGCAAAACCATTTGTTTTGCATTGATTTAAAGCTAAGCCTTCTACTTCGCATTGATTTGAAGCTAAATCGTGTGTTTCGCAAGTATTCGAAGCTAACTCGTTTGTTTCGCCTGCATTTGAAGCTATATCACTTATATTCGCAAGTATTTGACGGTCAATCATTCGTTTCGCGTGAATTTGAAGCTAAGCCTTCTACTTCGCATTGATTTGAATCTAAATCATATGATTCACTTGGATTTGATGCTAACCCTTCTACTTCGCATTGATTTGAAACTAAATCATGTGTTTCGTTAGAAATTGAAGCTAATTCGTTTGTTTCGATTTAGTTGAGCTAAATCATGTATGTCACAAGTATTTGAAGCTGAACAATTTGTTTCGCATGAATATTAAGATAAACCATGTGCTTCGCATGAATATGAATCTAAACGATGTGTTTCGCATGAATTTAAAGCTAAATCATTTATATCAAGATTATTTGAAACTAAACCATTTGTTTCGCATGGTTTCGAAGATAAGCCTTCTACTTCGCATGAATTTGAAGCTAAATCATATGTTTCGCTTGGATTTGAAGGTAACACGTTTGTTTCACATGCAGTTGAAGCTCAATCATGTATATCACAAGTATTTGAAGCTGAACAATTTGTTTCGCATGAATATTAAGTTAAACCATGTGTTTCGCATGAGTATTAAGCTAAACCATGTGTCTGGAATGAATTTGAAGCTAAATCATGTGTTTCGCATAGATTTGAAGCTAACTCGTTTGTTTCGAATGCAGTTGAAGCTAAATCATGTATATCACAAGTATTTCAAGCTAAACCATTTGTTTCGCATAGATTTGAAGCTAAGCCTTCTAGTTCGCATTGATTTCAAGCTAAATCATGTGTTTCGCATGGATTTGAAGCTAAGCCTTCTACTTCGCAATGATTTGAAGCTAAATCATGTGTTTCGCATGGGTTTGAAGATAACTCCTTTGTTTCGCATGCATTTGAAGCTAAATCATGTATATCACAAGTATTTGAAGCAAAACCATTTGTTTTGCATTGATTTAAAGCTAAGCCTTCTACTTCGCATTGATTTGAATCTAAATCTTGTGTTTCGCATGTATTCGAAGCTAACTCGTCTGATTCGCCTGCATTTGAAGCTATATCACTTATATTCGCAAGTATTTAAAGGTCAATCATTCGTTTCGCATGGATTTGAAGCTAATGCTTCTACTTCGCATTGATTTGAAGCTGGGTCATGTGATTCGCTTGGATTTGAATTTCACTCGTTTGTTTCGCCTGCATTTGAAGCTATATCACTTATATCGCAAGTATATGAATCTAAATAATCTGTGTCGCATGGATTTGATGCTAATGCTTCTACTTCGCATTGATTTGAAGCTGAATCATGTGTTTCGCATGGATTTGAAGGTAACTCGTTTGTTTAGCATGCAGTTGAATATATCTCATGTATATCACAAGTATTTGAAGCTAATTCATTTTTAGCATAGATTTGAAGCTAAGCCTTCTACTTCGCATTGATTAGAAGCTAAATCATATGTTTCGCATCGATTTGAAGCTAACTGGTTTGTTTCGCCTGCATTTGAAGCTATATCACTTATATTCGCAGGTATTTGTTTTGCATGGATTAGAAGCTAACTCGTTGGTTTGCCTTCATTTGAAGCTATATCACATATATCGCAAGTATATGAATCTAAATAATTTCGGTCGCATGGATTTGATGCTAATCCTTCTACTTCGCATTGATTTGAAGCTAAATGATGTGTTTCGTATGGATTTGAAGATAACTCGTTTATTTAGCATGCAGTTAAAGTTAAATCATGTATATCACAAGTATTTGAAGCTAAAACATTTGTGTCGCACCACTTGTGTGTTTCGCATGCAGTTGAAGCAATATCACTTATATTCGCAAGTATTTGAAGCCAAATCATTCTGTTCGCATGGATTTGAAGCTAAGCCATCTACTTCGCATTGATTTGATGCTAAATCACGTGTTTCGCATGCATATAAAGCTAAATAATGTGTTTTGCTTGGATTTGAAGCTAACTCGTCTGTTTCGCATGGAGTTGAAGCTAACTCGTTTGTTTCGCATGCAGTTGAAGCTAAATCATATATAAAACAAGAATTTGAAGCTAAACCATCTGTTTCCCGTGGAATTGAAGCTAAGCCTTCCACTTCGAATTGATTTGAAGCTAAATCATGTGTTTCGCTTGGATTTGTAGTTAACACGTTTGTTTCACATACAGTTGAAGCTCAATCATGTATATCACAAGTATTTGAAGCTAAACCATTTGTTTCGCATAGATTTGAAGCTAAGCCTTCTAGTTCGCATTGATTTCAAGCTAAATCATGTGTTTCGCATGGATTTGAAGCTAAGCCTTCTACTTCGCAATGATTTGAAGCTAAATCATGTGTTTCGCATGGGTTTGAAGATAACTCCTTTGTTTCGCATGCATTTGAAGCTAAATCATGTATATCACAAGTATTTGAAGCAAAACCATTTGTTTTGCATTGATTTAAAGCTAAGCCTTCTACTTCGCATTGATTTGAATCTAAATCTTGTGTTTCGCATGTATTCGAAGCTAACTCGTCTGATTCGCCTGCATTTGAAGCTATATCACTTATATTCGCAAGTATTTAAAGGTCAATCATTCGTTTCGCATGGATTTGAAGCTAATGCTTCTACTTCGCATTGATTTGAAGCTGGGTCATGTGATTCGCTTGGATTTGAATTTCACTCGTTTGTTTCGCCTGCATTTGAAGCTATATCACTTATATCGCAAGTATATGAATCTAAATAATCTGTGTCGCATGGATTTGATGCTAATGCTTCTACTTCGCATTGATTTGAAGCTGAATCATGTGTTTCGCATGGATTTGAAGGTAACTCGTTTGTTTAGCATGCAGTTGAATATATCTCATGTATATCACAAGTATTTGAAGCTAATTCATTTTTAGCATAGATTTGAAGCTAAGCCTTCTACTTCGCATTGATTAGAAGCTAAATCATATGTTTCGCATCGATTTGAAGCTAACTGGTTTGTTTCGCCTGCATTTGAAGCTATATCACTTATATTCGCAGGTATTTGTTTTGCATGGATTAGAAGCTAACTCGTTGGTTTGCCTTCATTTGAAGCTATATCACATATATCGCAAGTATATGAATCTAAATAATTTCGGTCGCATGGATTTGATGCTAATCCTTCTACTTCGCATTGATTTGAAGCTAAATGATGTGTTTCGTATGGATTTGAAGATAACTCGTTTATTTAGCATGCAGTTAAAGTTAAATCATGTATATCACAAGTATTTGAAGCTAAAACATTTGTGTCGCACCACTTGTGTGTTTCGCATGCAGTTGAAGCAATATCACTTATATTCGCAAGTATTTGAAGCCAAATCATTCTGTTCGCATGGATTTGAAGCTAAGCCATCTACTTCGCATTGATTTGATGCTAAATCACGTGTTTCGCATGCATATAAAGCTAAATAATGTGTTTTGCTTGGATTTGAAGCTAACTCGTCTGTTTCGCATGGAGTTGAAGCTAACTCGTTTGTTTCGCATGCAGTTGAAGCTAAATCATATATAAAACAAGAATTTGAAGCTAAACCATCTGTTTCCCGTGGAATTGAAGCTAAGCCTTCCACTTCGAATTGATTTGAAGCTAAATCATGTGTTTCGCTTGGATTTGTAGTTAACACGTTTGTTTCACATACAGTTGAAGCTCAATCATGTATATCACAAGTATTTGAAGCTGAACAATTTGTTTCGCATGAATATTATGTTAAACCATGTGCTTCGCATGAATATGATTCTAAACGATGTGTTTCGCATGAATTTAAAGTTAAATCATTTATATCAAAATTATTTGAAACTAAACCATTTGTTTCCCATGGATTTGAAGTTAAGCCTTCGACTTCGCATTCATTTGTAGCTAAATCATATGTTCCGCCTGGATTTCAAGATAACTCGCTTGTTTCGCATGCAGTTGAAGCTGAATCATATATAAAACAAGTAATTGAAGCTAAACCCTTTGCTTCGCCTGGATTTGAACCTAATTCTTCTACTACGCATTGATTTGAAGTTAAATTATGTGTTACGCTGGGATTTGAAGCTCATTCGTTTGTTTCGCCTGCATTTGAAGCTATATCACTTATATCGAAAGTATTTGTAGCTAAACCATTTGTTTCTAATGTATTTCAAGCTAAGCCTTCCACTTCGAACTGATTTGAAACTAAGTAATGTGTTTCGCTTGGATTTCTTGCTAACGCGTTTGTTTCGAGTTCAGTTGAAGCAACATCATGTATATCACAATTATTTGAGGGCTAAGCCATTTGTATCTCATGTTTTCGAAGCTAAGCCGTCTACTTCGCATTGATTTGAAGCTAAGTCATGTGTTTCTCATGGATTTGAAGCTAACACGTTTCTATCGCATGGATTTAAAGCTAACTCGTTTGTTTCGCCTGCATTTGAAGTTAAATCATGTATATCACAAGTATTTGAAGCTAAACCATTTGTTTCGTATGGATTCGAAGGTAACCCCTCTACCTCGTAGTGATTTTAAGCTAAATCATGGGTTTCTGATGGATTTAAAGCTAACTCGTTTGTTTCGTATGCAGATGAAGCTAAATTATGTATACCACAACTATTTGAAGCTAAACCATTTGATTCCCATGGATTTGGAGCTAAGCCTACTACTTCGCATTGATTTGAAGCTAAATCATGTGTTTCGCTTGGATTTGAAGCTAACTCGTTTGTTTCGCATGCAGTTGAAGCTAAATCATGAATATCACAAGTATTTGAAGATAATCCATTTGTTTCGCATTGGTTTTGAAGCTAAGCCTCCTATTTCGCACTGATTCGAAGCTAAATCATGCGTTTCGCATGAAATTGAAACTATCTCGTTTGTTTCGCATTGATTTGAAGCTAACTCGTTTGTTTCGCCTGCATTTGAAGCTAAATCATGTATATCGCTAATATTTGAAGCTAATCCATTTGTTTGCATGGATTCGAAGATGAACCTTCTACTTCGTATTGATTTTAAGTTAAATCATGTGTTTCGCATGGATTTAAAGATAACTCGTTTGTTTCGCCTGCATTTGAAGCTATATCACTTATATTCGCAAGTATTTGACGGTCAATCATTCGTTTCGCATGAATTTGAAGCTAAGCCTCCTACTTCGTATTGATTTGAAGCTAAATCATGTATTCGCTTGGATTAGAAGCCAACTCGTTTGTTTCGCCTGCAGTTGAAGTTAAATCATGTATATCACAATTATTTGAAGCTGAACCATTTGTTTCGCATGGATTTGAAGCTAAGCCTTCGACTTCGCATTAATTTGATGCTAAATCATGTGTTTCGCTTGGATTTGAAGCTAACTTGTTTGATGTTTCATACATGTGACGCCAAATCGTGTATAAAAAAAGTATTTGAAGCTAAATCATGCGTTTCGCTTGGATTTGAATCTAACTCGTTTGTTTTGTATGCAGTTGAATCTAAATCACGTATATCACAATTATTTGAAGCTAAACCATTCGTTTCGCATGGATTTGAAGCTAAACCATTCGTTTCGCATGGATTTGAAGCTAAGGCTTCTACTTCGCATTGACTTGAAGCTAAATCATGTGTTTCGCATGAATTTGAATATAACTCGTTTGTTTTGCTTGAATTCGAAGCTATATCACTTATATTCGCAAGTATTTGAAGTTCAATCATTCGTTTCGCATGGATTTGAAGCTAAGGCTTCTAGTTCGCATTGATTTGAAGCTAAATCATATGTTTCGCATGGATTTGAAACTAACACGTTTGTTTCTGATGCAGTTGAATCTAAATAATGTATATCACATGTATTTGAAGCTTCTTCTTCGCATTGATTTTAAGCTAAATCGTGTGTTTCGCATGTATTCGAAGCTAACTCGTTTGTTTCGCCTGCATTTGAAGCTAAATCATGTATGTCGCTAATATTTGAAGCTAATCCATTTGTTTGCATGGATTCGAAGATAAACCTTCTACTTCGTATTGATTTTAAGTTAAATCATGTGTTTCACATGGATTTAAAGATAACTCGTTTGTTTCGCATGCAGTTGATTCTAAATCATGTATATCACAAGTATTTGAATCTAATCCGTTTGATACCCATGGATTTGGAGCTATGCCTTCTACTTCGCATTGATTTGACGCTAAATCATGTGTTTCACATGGATTTAAACATAACACGATTGTTTCGCATGCAGTTGAAGCTAAATCATGTATATCACAAGTATTTGAAGCTAAACCATTTGTTTCGCATGGATTCGAAAATCAGTCTTCTATTTCGCAATGATTTGATGCTGAATCATGTGTTTCTCATGGATTTGAAGCTAACTCATTTGTTTCGCATGGATTTGAAGCTAACTCGCTTGTTTCGCATGCAGTTGAAGCAAAATCATGTATATCACAAGTATTAGAAGCTAAACCATTTGATTCGCATGGATTTGAAGCTAAGCCTTCTACTTCGCATTGATTTGTAGCTAAATCATGTGTTCCGCCTGGATTTCAAGATAACTCGATTGTTTCGCATTCAGTTGAAGCTCAATCATGTATATCTCAAGTATTTGAAGCTAAACCATTTGTTTCGCATTGGTTTTGAAGCTAAGCCTTCTATTTCACATTGATTTGAAGCTAAATCATGAGTTTCGCATGGATTTGAAGCTAACTCGTTTGTTTCGCATGGATTTAAAGCTAACACGTTTGTTTCGCATGCAGTTGAAGCTAAATCATGTATATCACAAGTATTTGAAGCTAAACCATTTGTTTCGCCTGGATTTGAAGCTAAGACTTCTACTTCGCATGAAATTGAAGCTAAATCATGTGTTTCGTATGGATTTGAAGCTAACTCATTTGTTTCGCATGGATTTGAAGCTAACTCGCTTGTTTCGCATGCAGTTGAAGCAAAATCATGTATATCACAAATATTTGAAGCTAAACCATTTGTTTCCCATGGATTTGAAGTTAAGCCTTCGACTTCGCATTCATTTGTAGCTAAATCATATGTTCCGCCTGGATTTCAAGATAACTCGATTGTTTCTCATGCAGTTGAAGCTCAATCATGTATATCTCAAGTATTTGAAGCTAAACCATTTGTTTCGCATTGGTTTTGAAGCTAAGCCTTCTATTTCGCATTGACTTGAAGCTAAATCATGAGTTTCGCATGGATTTGAAGCTAATTCGTTTGTTTCGCATGGATTTGAAGCTAACTCGTTTGTTTCGCATGCAGTTGAAGCAAAATCATGTATATCACAAGTATTTGAAGTTAAACCATTTGATTCGCATGGATTTGATGCTAAGCCTTCTACTTCGCATTGATTTGAAGCTATATAAAGTGTTTCGTTTGGATATGAAGCAAACTCGTTTGTGTCGCATGCAGTTGAAGATATATCACTTATGTTCGCAAGTATTTGAAGCTAAATCATTCGTTTCGCATCGATTTGAAGATAAGCCTTCTACTTCGCATTAATTTGGAGCTAAATCATGATTTTCGCTTGGATTTGAAGCTAAGCCTCCTAGTTCGCATTGATTTGAAGAAAATCATGTGTTTGGCTTGGATTTGCAGTTAAATCGCTTGTTTCGCATGCAGTTGAAGCTGAATCATATATAAAACAAGTATTTGAAGCTAAACCCTTTGCTTCGCCTGGATTTGAACCTAATTCTTCTACTACGCATTGATTTGAAGTTAAATTATGTGTTACGCTGGGATTTGAAGCTCATTCGTTTGTTTCGCCTGCATTTTAAGCTATATCACTTATATCGAAAGTATTTGTAGCTAAACCATTTGTTTCTAATGTATTTCAAGCTAAGCCTTCCACTTCGAACTGATTTGAAACTAAGTAATGTGTTTCGCTTGGATTTCTTGCTAAAGCGTTTGTTTCGAGTGCAGTTGAAGCAACATCATGTATATCACAATTATTTGAGGGCTAAGCTATTTGTATCTCATGTTTTCGAAGCTAAGCCGTCTACATCGCATTGATTTGAAGCTAAGTCATGTGTTTGTCATGGATTTCAAGCTAACACGTTTCTATCGCATGGATTTAAAGCTAACTCGTTTGTTCCGCCTGCATTTGAAGCTAAATCATGTATATCACAAATATTTGAAGCTAAACCATTTGTTTCGCATGGATTCGAAAGTAAGCCTTCTACTTCGCATTGAATTGGAGCTAAATCATGTGTTTCGCATGGATTTGAAGCCAACTCCTTTATTTCGCATGCAGTTGAAGCTAAATCATGTGTTTCGCATGAATTTGAATATAACTCGTTTGTTTTGCTTCAATTCGAAGCTATATCACTTACATTCGCAAGTATTTGAAGTTCAATCATTCGTTTCGCATGGATTTGAAGCTAAGGCTTCTAGTTCGCATTGTTTTGAATCTAAATCATATGTTTCGCATGGATTTGAAACTAACTCGTTTGTTTCTGATGCAGTTGAATCTAAATAATGTATATCACATGTATTTGAAGCTTCTTCTTCGCATTGATTTTAAGCTAAATCGTGTGTTTCGCATGTATTCGAAGCTAACTCGTTTGTTTCGCCTGCATTTGAAGCTATATCACTTATATTCGCAAGTATTTGACGGTCAATCATTCGTTTCGCATGAATTTGAAGCTAAGCCTTCTACTTCCTTTGATTTGAAACTAAATCATGTGTTCTCTTGGATTTGAAGCTAACTCATTGTTTCGCATGCAGTTGAAGCTAAATCATGAATATCACAAGTATTTGAAGATAATCCATTTGTTTCGCATTGGTTTTGAAGCTAAGCCTCCTATTTCGCACTGATTCGAAGCTAAATCATGCGTTTCGCATGAAATTGAAACTATCTCGTTTGTTTCGCATTGATTTGAAGCTAACTCGTTTGTTTCGCCTGCATTTGAAGCTAAATCATGTATATCGCTAATATTTGAAGCTAATCCATTTGTTTGCATGGATTCGAAGATGAACCTTCTACTTCGTATTGATTTTAAGTTAAATCATGTGTTTCGCATGGATTTAAAGATAACTCGTTTGTTTCGCCTGCATTTGAAGCTATATCACTTATATTCGCAAGTATTTGACGGTCAATCATTCGTTTCGCATGAATTTGAAGCTAAGCCTCCTACTTCGTATTGATTTGAAGCTAAATCATGTATTCGCTTGGATTAGAAGCCAACTCGTTTGTTTCGCCTGCAGTTGAAGTTAAATCATGTATATCACAATTATTTGAAGCTGAACCATTTGTTTCGCATGGATTTGAAGCTAAGCCTTCGACTTCGCATTCATTTGATGCTAAATCATGTGTTTCGCTTGGATTTGAAGCTAACTTGTTTGATGTTTCATACATGTGACGCCAAATCGTGTATAAAAAAAGTATTTGAAGCTAAATCATGCGTTTCGCTTGGATTTGAATCTAACTCGTTTGTTTTGTATGCAGTTGAATCTAAATCACGTATATCACAATTATTTGAAGCTAAACCATTCGTTTCGCATGGATTTGAAGCTAAACCATTCGTTTCGCATGGATTTGAAGCTAAGGCTTCTACTTCGCATTGACTTGAAGCTAAATCATGTGTTTCGCATGAATTTGAATATAACTCGTTTGTTTTGCTTGAATTCGAAGCTATATCACTTATATTCGCAAGTATTTGAAGTTCAATCATTCGTTTCGCATGGATTTGAAGCTAAGGCTTCTAGTTCGCATTGATTTGAAGCTAAATCATATGTTTCGCATGGATTTGAAACTAACACGTTTGTTTCTGATGCAGTTGAATCTAAATAATGTATATCACATGTATTTGAAGCTTCTTCTTCGCATTGATTTTAAGCTAAATCGTGTGTTTCGCATGTATTCGAAGCTAACTCGTTTGTTTCGCCTGCATTTGAAGCTAAATCATGTATGTCGCTAATATTTGAAGCTAATCCATTTGTTTGCATGGATTCGAAGATAAACCTTCTACTTCGTATTGATTTTAAGTTAAATCATGTGTTTCACATGGATTTAAAGATAACTCGTTTGTTTCGCATGCAGTTGATTCTAAATCATGTATATCACAAGTATTTGAATCTAATCCGTTTGATACCCATGGATTTGGAGCTATGCCTTCTACTTCGCATTGATTTGACGCTAAATCATGTGTTTCACATGGATTTAAACATAACACGATTGTTTCGCATGCAGTTGAAGCTAAA
This sequence comes from Megalopta genalis, assembly GCF_051020955.1. Lineage (NCBI taxonomy): Eukaryota > Metazoa > Arthropoda > Insecta > Hymenoptera > Halictidae > Megalopta > Megalopta genalis. The sequence continues at coordinate 68,904 of NW_027476372.1, forward strand.
TCATGTATATCACAAGTATTTGAAGCTAAACCATTTGTTTCGCATGGATTCGAAAATCAGTCTTCTATTTCGCAATGATTTGATGCTGAATCATGTGTTTCTCATGGATTTGAAGCTAACTCATTTGTTTCGCATGGATTTGAAGCTAACTCGCTTGTTTCGCATGCAGTTGAAGCAAAATCATGTATATCACAAGTATTAGAAGCTAAACCATTTGATTCGCATGGATTTGAAGCTAAGCCTTCTACTTCGCATTGATTTGTAGCTAAATCATGTGTTCCGCCTGGATTTCAAGATAACTCGATTGTTTCGCATTCAGTTGAAGCTCAATCATGTATATCTCAAGTATTTGAAGCTAAACCATTTGTTTCGCATTGGTTTTGAAGCTAAGCCTTCTATTTCACATTGATTTGAAGCTAAATCATGAGTTTCGCATGGATTTGAAGCTAACTCGTTTGTTTCGCATGGATTTAAAGCTAACACGTTTGTTTCGCATGCAGTTGAAGCTAAATCATGTATATCACAAGTATTTGAAGCTAAACCATTTGTTTCGCCTGGATTTGAAGCTAAGACTTCTACTTCGCATGAAATTGAAGCTAAATCATGTGTTTCGTATGGATTTGAAGCTAACTCATTTGTTTCGCATGGATTTGAAGCTAACTCGCTTGTTTCGCATGCAGTTGAAGCAAAATCATGTATATCACAAATATTTGAAGCTAAACCATTTGTTTCCCATGGATTTGAAGTTAAGCCTTCGACTTCGCATTCATTTGTAGCTAAATCATATGTTCCGCCTGGATTTCAAGATAACTCGATTGTTTCTCATGCAGTTGAAGCTCAATCATGTATATCTCAAGTATTTGAAGCTAAACCATTTGTTTCGCATTGGTTTTGAAGCTAAGCCTTCTATTTCGCATTGACTTGAAGCTAAATCATGAGTTTCGCATGGATTTGAAGCTAATTCGTTTGTTTCGCATGGATTTGAAGCTAACTCGTTTGTTTCGCATGCAGTTGAAGCAAAATCATGTATATCACAAGTATTTGAAGTTAAACCATTTGATTCGCATGGATTTGATGCTAAGCCTTCTACTTCGCATTGATTTGAAGCTATATAAAGTGTTTCGTTTGGATATGAAGCAAACTCGTTTGTGTCGCATGCAGTTGAAGATATATCACTTATGTTCGCAAGTATTTGAAGCTAAATCATTCGTTTCGCATCGATTTGAAGATAAGCCTTCTACTTCGCATTAATTTGGAGCTAAATCATGATTTTCGCTTGGATTTGAAGCTAAGCCTCCTAGTTCGCATTGATTTGAAGAAAATCATGTGTTTGGCTTGGATTTGCAGTTAAATCGCTTGTTTCGCATGCAGTTGAAGCTGAATCATATATAAAACAAGTATTTGAAGCTAAACCCTTTGCTTCGCCTGGATTTGAACCTAATTCTTCTACTACGCATTGATTTGAAGTTAAATTATGTGTTACGCTGGGATTTGAAGCTCATTCGTTTGTTTCGCCTGCATTTTAAGCTATATCACTTATATCGAAAGTATTTGTAGCTAAACCATTTGTTTCTAATGTATTTCAAGCTAAGCCTTCCACTTCGAACTGATTTGAAACTAAGTAATGTGTTTCGCTTGGATTTCTTGCTAAAGCGTTTGTTTCGAGTGCAGTTGAAGCAACATCATGTATATCACAATTATTTGAGGGCTAAGCTATTTGTATCTCATGTTTTCGAAGCTAAGCCGTCTACATCGCATTGATTTGAAGCTAAGTCATGTGTTTGTCATGGATTTCAAGCTAACACGTTTCTATCGCATGGATTTAAAGCTAACTCGTTTGTCTCGCCTGCATTTGAAGCTAAATCATGTATATCACAAATATTTGAAGCTAAACCATTTGTTTCGCATGGATTCGAAAGTAAGCCTTCTACTTCGCATTGAATTGGAGCTAAATCATGTGTTTCGCATGGATTTGAAGCCAACTCCTTTATTTCGCATGCAGTTGAAGCTAAATCATGTGTTTCGCATGAATTTGAATATAACTCGTTTGTTTTGCTTCAATTCGAAGCTATATCACTTACATTCGCAAGTATTTGAAGTTCAATCATTCGTTTCGCATGGATTTGAAGCTAAGGCTTCTAGTTCGCATTGTTTTGAATCTAAATCATATGTTTCGCATGGATTTGAAACTAACTCGTTTGTTTCTGATGCAGTTGAATCTAAATAATGTATATCACATGTATTTGAAGCTTCTTCTTCGCATTGATTTTAAGCTAAATCGTGTGTTTCGCATGTATTCGAAGCTAACTCGTTTGTTTCGCCTGCATTTGAAGCTATATCACTTATATTCGCAAGTATTTGACGGTCAATCATTCGTTTCGCATGAATTTGAAGCTAAGCCTTCTACTTCCTTTGATTTGAAACTAAATCATGTGTTCTCTTGGATTTGAAGCTAACTCATTGTTTCGCATGCAGTTGAAGCTGAATCATGTTTATCACATGTATTGGAAGCAAAACCATTTGATTCGCATGAATTTGAAACTAAATGATGTGGTTCACATGAATTGAAGCTGACTCGTTTGTTTCGCATGCATTTGAAGCTATATCACTTATATCGCAAGTATTTGAAGCTAAATCATTTGTGTCGCATGGATTTGAAGCTAAGCCTCCTACTTCGTATTGATTAGAAGCTAAATCATGCACTCGCTTGGATTTGTAGCCAACTCGTTTGTTTCGCCTGCAGTTGAAGTTAAATCATGTATATCACAATTATTTGAAGCTGAACCATTTGTTTCGCATGGATTTGAAGCTAAGCCTTCTACTTCGCATTCATTTGATGCTAAATCACGTGTTTCGCATTGATTTGAAGATAACTCGTTTGTTTCGCCTGCATTTGAACCAATATCACTTATATTCGCCAGTATTTGAAGATAAATCATTCGTTTCGCATGGATTTGAAGCTAAGCCTCCTACTTCGTATTGATTTGAAGCTAAGTCATGTGTTTCTCATGGATTTGAAGCTAACACGTTTCTATCGCATGGATTTAAAGCTAACTCGTTTGTTTCGCCTGCATTTGAAGTTAAATCATGTATATCACAAATATTTGAAGCTAAACCATTTGTTTCGCATGGATTCGAAAGTAAGCCTTCTACTTCGCATTGAATTGGAGCTAAATCATGTGTTTCGCATGGATTTGAAGCCAACTCCTTTATTTCGCATGCAGTTGAAGCTAAATCATGTATATCACAAGTATTTGAAGCTAAACCATTTGTTTTACATGGATTCGAAAATCAGAGTTCTATTTCGCATTGATTTGAAGCCAAAGCATGTGTTTCTCATGGATTTGAAGCTAACTCGTTTCTATCGCATGGATTTAGAGCTCACTCGTTTGTTTCGCATGCTGAAGAAGCTAAATCTAGTATATCACAAGTATTTGAAGCTAAACCATTTGTTTCGTATGGATTCGAAGGTAACCCCTCTACCTCGTAGTGATTTTAAGCTAAATCATGGGTTTCTGATGGATTTAAAGCTAACTCGTTTGTTTCGTATGCAGATGAAGCTAAATTATGTATACCACAACTATTTGAAGCTAAACCATTTGATTCCCATGGATTTGGAGCTAAGCCTACTACTTCGCATTGATTTGAAGCTAAATCATGTGTTTCGCTTGGATTTGAAGCTAACTCGTTTGTTTCGCATGCAGTTGAAGCTAAATCATGAATATCACAAGTATTTGAAGATAATCCATTTGTTTCGCATTGGTTTTGAAGCTAAGCCTCCTATTTCGCACTGATTCGAAGCTAAATCATGCGTTTCGCATGAAATTGAAACTATCTCGTTTGTTTCGCATTGATTTGAAGCTAACTCGTTTGTTTCGCCTGCATTTGAAGCTAAATCATGTATATCGCTAATATTTGAAGCTAATCCATTTGTTTGCATGGATTCGAAGATGAACCTTCTACTTCGTATTGATTTTAAGTTAAATCATGTGTTTCGCATGGATTTAAAGATAACTCGTTTGTTTCGCCTGCATTTGAAGCTATATCACTTATATTCGCAAGTATTTGACGGTCAATCATTCGTTTCGCATGAATTTGAAGCTAAGCCTCCTACTTCGTATTGATTTGAAGCTAAATCATGTATTCGCTTGGATTAGAAGCCAACTCGTTTGTTTCGCCTGCAGTTGAAGTTAAATCATGTATATCACAATTATTTGAAGCTGAACCATTTGTTTCGCATGGATTTGAAGCTAAGCCTTCAACTTCGCATTCATTTGATGCTAAATCATGTGTTTCGCTTGGATTTGAAGCTAACTTGTTTGATGTTTCATACATGTGACGCCAAATCGTGTATAAAAAAAGTATTTGAAGCTAAATCATGCGTTTCGCTTGGATTTGAATCTAACTCGTTTGTTTTGTATGCAGTTGAATCTAAATCACGTATATCACAATTATTTGAAGCTAAACCATTCGTTTCGCATGGATTTGAAGCTAAACCATTCGTTTCGCATGGATTTGAAGCTAAGGCTTCTACTTCGCATTGACTTGAAGCTAAATCATGTGTTTCGCATGAATTTGAATATAACTCGTTTGTTTTGCTTGAATTCGAAGCTATATCACTTATATTCGCAAGTATTTGAAGTTCAATCATTCGTTTCGCATGGATTTGAAGCTAAGGCTTCTAGTTCGCATTGATTTGAAGCTAAATCATATGTTTCGCATGGATTTGAAACTAACACGTTTGTTTCTGATGCAGTTGAATCTAAATAATGTATATCACATGTATTTGAAGCTTCTTCTTCGCATTGATTTTAAGCTAAATCGTGTGTTTCGCATGTATTCGAAGCTAACTCGTTTGTTTCGCCTGCATTTGAAGCTAAATCATGTATGTCGCTAATATTTGAAGCTAATCCATTTGTTTGCATGGATTCGAAGATAAACCTTCTACTTCGTATTGATTTTAAGTTAAATCATGTGTTTCACATGGATTTAAAGATAACTCGTTTGTTTCGCATGCAGTTGATTCTAAATCATGTATATCACAAGTATTTGAATCTAATCCGTTTGATACCCATGGATTTGGAGCTATGCCTTCTACTTCGCATTGATTTGACGCTAAATCATGTGTTTCACATGGATTTAAACATAACACGATTGTTTCGCATGCAGTTGAAGCTAAATCATGTATATCACAAGTATTTGAAGCTAAACCATTTGTTTCGCATGGATTCGAAAATCAGTCTTCTATTTCGCAATGATTTGATGCTGAATCATGTGTTTCTCATGGATTTGAAGCTAACTCATTTGTTTCGCATGGATTTGAAGCTAACTCGCTTGTTTCGCATGCAGTTGAAGCAAAATCATGTATATCACAAGTATTAGAAGCTAAACCATTTGATTCGCATGGATTTGAAGCTAAGCCTTCTACTTCGCATTGATTTGTAGCTAAATCATGTGTTCCGCCTGGATTTCAAGATAAGTCGATTGTTTCGCATTCAGTTGAAGCTCAATCATGTATATCTCAAGTATTTGAAGCTAAACCATTTGTTTCGCATTGGTTTTGAAGCTAAGCCTTCTATTTCACATTGATTTGAAGCTAAATCATGAGTTTCGCATGGATTTGAAGCTAACTCGTTTGTTTCGCATGGATTTAAAGCTAACACGTTTGTTTCGCATGCAGTTGAAGCTAAATCATGTATATCACAAGTATTTGAAGCTAAACCATTTGTTTCGCCTGGATTTGAAGCTAAGACTTCTACTTCGCATGAAATTGAAGCTAAATCATGTGTTTCGTATGGATTTGAAGCTAACTCATTTGTTTCGCATGGATTTGAAGCTAACTCGCTTGTTTCGCATGCAGTTGAAGCAAAATCATGTATATCACAAATATTTGAAGCTAAACCATTTGTTTCCCATGGATTTGAAGTTAAGCCTTCGACTTCGCATTCATTTGTAGCTAAATCATATGTTCCGCCTGGATTTCAAGATAACTCGATTGTTTCTCATGCAGTTGAAGCTCAATCATGTATATCTCAAGTATTTGAAGCTAAACCATTTGTTTCGCATTGGTTTTGAAGCTAAGCCTTCTATTTCGCATTGACTTGAAGCTAAATCATGAGTTTCGCATGGATTTGAAGCTAATTCGTTTGTTTCGCATGGATTTGAAGCTAACTCGTTTGTTTCGCATGCAGTTGAAGCAAAATCATGTATATCACAAGTATTTGAAGTTAAACCATTTGATTCGCATGGATTTGATGCTAAGCCTTCTACTTCGCATTGATTTGAAGCTATATAAAGTGTTTCGTTTGGATATGAAGCAAACTCGTTTGTGTCGCATGCAGTTGAAGATATATCACTTATGTTCGCAAGTATTTGAAGCTAAATCATTCGTTTCGCATCGATTTGAAGATAAGCCTTCTACTTCGCATTAATTTGGAGCTAAATCATGATTTTCGCTTGGATTTGAAGCTAAGCCTCCTAGTTCGCATTGATTTGAAGAAAATCATGTGTTTGGCTTGGATTTGCAGTTAAATCGCTTGTTTCGCATGCAGTTGAAGCTGAATCATATATAAAACAAGTATTTGAAGCTAAACCCTTTGCTTCGCCTGGATTTGAACCTAATTCTTCTACTACGCATTGATTTGAAGTTAAATTATGTGTTACGCTGGGATTTGAAGCTCATTCGTTTGTTTCGCCTGCATTTTAAGCTATATCACTTATATCGAAAGTATTTGTAGCTAAACCATTTGTTTCTAATGTATTTCAAGCTAAGCCTTCCACTTCGAACTGATTTGAAACTAAGTAATGTGTTTCGCTTGGATTTCTTGCTAAAGCGTTTGTTTCGAGTGCAGTTGAAGCAACATCATGTATATCACAATTATTTGAGGGCTAAGCTATTTGTATCTCATGTTTTCGAAGCTAAGCCGTCTACATCGCATTGATTTGAAGCTAAGTCATGTGTTTGTCATGGATTTCAAGCTAACACGTTTCTATCGCATGGATTTAAAGCTAACTCGTTTGTTCCGCCTGCATTTGAAGCTAAATCATGTATATCACAAATATTTGAAGCTAAACCATTTGTTTCGCATGGATTCGAAAGTAAGCCTTCTACTTCGCATTGAATTGGAGCTAAATCATGTGTTTCGCATGGATTTGAAGCCAACTCCTTTATTTCGCATGCAGTTGAAGCTAAATCATGTGTTTCGCATGAATTTGAATATAACTCGTTTGTTTTGCTTCAATTCGAAGCTATATCACTTACATTCGCAAGTATTTGAAGTTCAATCATTCGTTTCGCATGGATTTGAAGCTAAGGCTTCTAGTTCGCATTGTTTTGAATCTAAATCATATGTTTCGCATGGATTTGAAACTAACTCGTTTGTTTCTGATGCAGTTGAATCTAAATAATGTATATCACATGTATTTGAAGCTTCTTCTTCGCATTGATTTTAAGCTAAATCGTGTGTTTCGCATGTATTCGAAGCTAACTCGTTTGTTTCGCCTGCATTTGAAGCTATATCACTTATATTCGCAAGTATTTGACGGTCAATCATTCGTTTCGCATGAATTTGAAGCTAAGCCTTCTACTTCCTTTGATTTGAAACTAAATCATGTGTTCTCTTGGATTTGAAGCTAACTCATTGTTTCGCATGCAGTTGAAGCTGAATCATGTTTATCACATGTATTGGAAGCAAAACCATTTGATTCGCATGAATTTGAAACTAAATGATGTGGTTCACATGAATTGAAGCTGACTCGTTTGTTTCGCATGCATTTGAAGCTATATCACTTATATCGCAAGTATTTGAAGCTAAATCATTTGTGTCGCATGGATTTGAAGCTAAGCCTCCTACTTCGTATTGATTTGAAGCTAAATCATGCACTCGCTTGGATTTGTAGCCAACTCGTTTGTTTCGCCTGCAGTTGAAGTTAAATCATGTATATCACAATTATTTGAAGCTGAACCATTTGTTTCGCATGGATTTGAAGCTAAGCCTTCTACTTCGCATTCATTTGATGCTAAATCACGTGTTTCGCATTGATTTGAAGATAACTCGTTTGTTTCGCCTGCATTTGAACCAATATCACTTATATTCGCCAGTATTTGAAGATAAATCATTCGTTTCGCATGGATTTGAAGCTAAGCCTCCTACTTCGTATTGATTTGAAGCTAAATCATGTATTCGCTTGGATTAGAAGCCAACTCGTTTGTTTCGCCTGCATTTGATTCTAAATCATGTAATTTACAAGTATTTGAACCTAAACCATTTGTTTCTCATGTATTTGAAGCTAAGCCTTCTACTTCGCATTGATTTGAAGCTAAATCATGTGTTTCGCATGAGTTTGAAGATAACTCCTTTGTTTCGCATGCATTTGAAGCTAAATCATGTATATCACAAGTATTTGAAGCAAAACCATTTGTTTTGCATTGATTTAAAGCTAAGCCTTCTACTTCGCATTGATTTGAAGCTAAATCTTGTGTTTCGCATGTATTCGAAGCTAACTCGTCTGATTCGCCTGCATTTGAAGCTATATCACTTATATTCGCAAGTATTTGACGGTCAATCATTCGTTTCGCGTGAATTTGAAGCTAAGCCTTCTACTTCGCATTGATTTGAATCTAAATGATATGATTCACTTGGATTTGATGCTAACCCTTCTACTTCGCATTGATGTGAAGCTAAATCATGAGTTTCGCTTGGATTTTTAGTTAACACGTTTGTTTCACATACAGTTGAAGCTCAATCATGTATGTCACAAGTATTTGAAGCTGAACAATTTGTTTTGCATGGGTTTGAATCAAAGCCTTCTACTTCGCATTGATTTGAAGCTAAATCGTGTGTTTCGCAAGTATTCGAAGCTAACTCGTTTGTTTCGCCTGCATTTGAAGCTATATCACTTATATTCGCAAGTATTTGACGGTCAATCATTCGTTTCGCGTGAATTTGAAACTAAGCCTTCTACTTCGCATTGATTTGAATCTAAATCATATGATTCACTTGGATTTGATGCTAACCCTTCTACTTCGCATTGATTTGAAGCTAAATCATGTGTTTGGTATGGATTTGAAACTAACTCGGTTGTTTCGCCTGCATTCGAAGTTATATCACGTATAATCGCATGTATTTGAAGTTCAGTCATTCGTTTCGCATGGATTTGAAGCTAAGCCTTCTACTTCGCATTGATTTGAAGCTAAATCATATGTTTCGCTTGGATTTGAAGGTAACACGTTTGTTTCACATGCAGTTGAAGCTCAATCATGTATATCACAAGTATTTGAAGCTGAACAATTTGTTTCGCATGAATATTAAGTTAAGCCATGTGTTTCGCATGAGTATTAAGCTAAACCATGTGTTTGGAATGAATTTGAAGCTAAATCATGTGTTTCGCATAGATTTGAAGCTAACTCGTTTGTTTCGAATGCAGTTGAAGCTAAATCATGTATATCACAAGTATTTCAAGCTAAACCATTTGTTTCGCATAGATTTGAAGCTAAGCCTTCTAGTTCGCATTGATTTCAAGCTAAATCTTGTGTTTCGCATGGATTTGAAGCTAAGCCTTCTACTTCGCAATGATTTGAAGCTAAATCATGTGTTTCGCTTGGATTTGAAGCTAACTTGTTTGATGTTTCATACATGTGACGCCAAATCGTGTATAAAAAAAGTATTTCAAGCTAAACTATTTGTTTCGCATAGATTTGAAGCTAAGCCTTCTAGTTCGCATTGATTTCAAGCTAAATCACGTGTTTCGCTTGGATTTGAAGCTAAGCCTTCTACTTCGCTTGATTTTGAAGCTAAATCATGTGTTTCGCTTGGATTTGAATCTAACTCGTTTGTTTTGTATGCAGTTGAAGCTAAATCATGTTTATCACAAGTATCTGAATCTAAACCATCTGCTTCCCATGAATATTAAGCTAAACCATGTGTTTCGCATGAATTTGAAGCTAAGTCATTTGTTTCGCATGGATTTGAAGCCATATCACTTGTATTCGCAAGTATTTGAAGCTAAACCATTCGCTTCGCATGGATTTGAAGATAAGCCTTCAACTTCGCATTGATTTGTAGCTAAATCATGTGTTTCGCTTGGATTTGAAATCTGCTCGTTTGTTTCTCAGGCAGTTGAAGCTAAATCACGTATATCACAATTATTTGAAGCTAAACCATTCGTTTCGCATGGATTTGAAGCTAAGGCTTCTACTTCGCATTGACTTGAAGCTAAATCATGTGTTTCGCATGAATTTGAATATAACTCGTTTGTTTTGCTTGAATTCGAAGCTATATCACTTATATTCGCAAGTATTTGAAGTTCAATCATTCGTTTCGCATGGATTTGAAGCTAAGGCTTCTAGTTCGCATTGATTTGAAGCTAAATCATATGTTTCACATGGATTTGAAACTAACTCGTTTGTTTCTGATGCAGTTGAATCTAAATAATGTATATCACATGTATTTGAAGCTTCTTCTTCGCATTGATTTTAAGCTAAATCGTGTGTTTCGCATGTATTCGAAGCTAACTCGTTTGTTTCGCCTGCATTTGAAGCTATATCACTTATATTCGCAAGTATTTGACGGTCAATCATTCGTTTCGCATGAATTTGAAGCTAAGCCTTCTACTTCGCTTTGATTTGAAACTAAATCATGTGTTCTCTTGGATTTGAAGCTAACTCATTGTTTCGCATGCAGTTGAAGCTGAATCATGTTTATCACATGTATTGGAAGCAAAACCATTTGATTCGCATGAATTTGAAACTAAATGATGTGGTTCACATGAATTGAAGCTGACTCGTTTGTTTCGCATGCATTTGAAGCTATATCACTTATATCGCAAGTATTTGAAGCTAAACCATTCGTTTCGCATGGATTTGAAGCTAAGGCTTCTACTTCGCATTGACTTGAAGCTAAATCATGTGTTTCGCATGAATTTGAATATAACTCGTTTGTTTTGCTTGAATTCGAAGCTATATCACTTATATTCGCAAGTATTTGAAGTTCAATCATTCGTTTCGCATGGATTTGAAGCTAAGGCTTCTAGTTCGCATTGATTTGAAGCTAAATCATATGTTTCACATGGATTTGAAACTAACTCGTTTGTTTCTGATGCAGTTGAATCTAAATAATGTATATCACATGTATTTGAAGCTTCTTCTTCGCATTGATTTTAAGCTAAATCGTATGTTTCGCATGTATTCGAAGCTAACTCGTTTGTTTCGCCTGCATTTGAAGCTATATCACTTATATTCGCAAGTATTTGACGGTCAATCATTCGTTTCGCATGAATTTGAAGCTAAACCTTCTACTTCGCTTTGATTTGAAACTAAATCATGTGTTCTCTTGGATTTGAAGCTAACTCATTGTTTCGCATGCAGTTGAAGCTGAATCATGTTTATCACATGTATTGGAAGCAAAACCACTTGATTCGCATGAATTTGAAACTAAATGATGTGGTTCACATGAATTGAAGCTGACTCGTTTGTTTCGCATGCATTTGAAGCTATATCACTTATATCGCAAGTATTTGAAGCTAAATCATTTGTGTCGCATGGATTTGAAGCTAAGCCTTCTACTTCGCATTGATTTGAAGCTAAATTATTTGTTTTTCATGGATTTGAAGCTAACTCGTTTCTATCGCATGGATTTAAAGCTAACTCCTTTGTCTCGCCTGCATTTGAAGCTAAATCATGTATATCACAAATATTTGAAGCTAAACCATTTGTTTCGCATGGATTCGAAAGTAAGCCTTCTACTTCGCATTGAATTGGAGCTAAATCATGTGTTTCGCATGGATTTGAAGCCAACTCCTTTATTTCGCATGCAGTTGAAGCTAAATCATGTGTTTCGCATGAATTTGAATATAACTCGTTTGTTTTGCTTGAATTCGAAGCTATATCACTTATATTCGCAAGTATTTGAAGTTCAATCATTCGTTTCGCATGGATTTGAAGCTAAGGCTTCTAGTTCGCATTGATTTGAAGCTAAATCATATGTTTCACATGGATTTGAAACTAACTCGTTTGTTTCTGATGCAGTTGAATCTAAATAATGTATATCACATGTATTTGAAGCTTCTTCTTCGCATTGATTTTAAGCTAAATCGTGTGTGTCGCATGTATTCGAAGCTAACTCGTTTGTTTCGCCTGCATTTGAAGCTATATCACTTATATTCGCAAGTATTTGACGGTCAATCATTCGTTTCGCATGAATTTGAAGCTAAGCCTTCTACTTCGCTTTGATTTGAAACTAAATCATGTGTTCTCTTGGATTTGAAGCTAACTCATTGTTTCGCATGCAGTTGAAGCTGAATCATGTTTATCACATGTATTGGAAGCAAAACCATTTGATTCGCATGAATTTGAAACTAAATGATGTGGTTCACATGAATTGAAGCTGACTCGTTTGTTTCGCATGCATTTGAAGCTATATCACTTATATCGCAAGTATTTGAAGCTAAATCATTTGTGTCGCATGGATTTGAAGCTAAGCCTTCTACTTCGCATTGATTTGAAGCTAAATCATTTGTTTTTCATGGATTTGAAGCTAACTCGTTTCTATCGCATGGATTTAAAGCTATCTCCTTTGTCTCGCCTGCATTTGAAGCTAAATCATGTATATCACAAATATTTGAAGCTAAACCATTTGTTTCACATGGATTTGAAGTTAAGCCTTCGACTTCGCATTCATTTGTAGCTAAATCATATGTTCCGCCTGGATTTCAAGATAACTCGATTGTTTCGCATGCAGTTGAAGCTCAATCATGTATATCTCAAGTATTTGAAGCTAAACCATTTGAGTCGCATGGATTTGATGCTAAGCCTTCTACTTCGCATTGATTTGAAGCTATATAAAGTGTTTCGTTTGGATATGAAGCAAACTCGTTTGTGTCGCATGCAGTTGAAGATATATCACTTATGTTCGCAAGTATTTGAAGCTAAATTATTCGTTTCGCATCGATTTGAAAATAAGCCTTCTACTTCGCATTAATTTGGAGCTAAATCATGATTTTCGCTTGGATTTGAAGCTAAGCCTCCTAGTTCGCATTGATTTGAAGAAAATCATGTGTTTGGCTTGGATTTGCAGCTAAATCGCTTGTTTCGCATGCAGTTGAAGCTGAATCATATATAAAACAAGTATTTGAAGCTAAACCCTTTGCTTCGCCTGGATTTGAACCTAATTCTTCTACTACGCATTGATTTGAAGTTAAATTATGTGTTACGCTGGGATTTGAAGCTGATTCGTTTGTTTCGCCTGCATTTGAAGCTATATCACTTATATCGAAAGTATTTGTAGCTAAACCATTTGTTTCTAATGTATTTCAAGCTAAGCCTTCCACTTCGAACTGTTTTGAAACTAAGTAATGTGTTTCGCTTGGATTTCTTGCTAAAGCGTTTGTTTCGAGTGCAGTTGAAGCAACATCATGTATATCACAATTATTTGAGGGCTAAGCCATTTGTATCTCATGTTTTCGAAGCTAAGCCGTCTACTTCGCATTGATTTGAAGCTAAGTCATGTGTTTCTCATGGATTTGAAGCTAACACGTTTCTATCGCATGGATTTAAAGCTAACTCGTTTGTTTCGCCTGCATTTGAAGCTAAATCATGTATATCACAAATATTTGAAGCTAAACCATTTGTTTCGCATGGATTCGAAAGTAAGGCTTCTACTTCGCATTGAATTGGAGCTAAATCATGTGTTTCGCATGGATTTGAAGCTAACTCGTTTCTATCGCATAGATTTAAAGCTCACTCGTTTGTTTCGCATGCTGAAGAAGCTAAATCTAGTATATCACAAGTATTTGAAGCTAAACCATTTGTTTCGTATGGATTCGAAGGTAACCCTTCTACCTCGTAGTGATTTTAAGCTAAATCATGGGTTTCTGATGGATTTAAAGCTAACTCGTTTGTTTCGCATGCAGATGAAGCTAAATTATGTATACCACAACTATTTGAAGCTAAACCATTTGATTCCCATGGATTTGGAGCTAAGCCTACTACTTCGCATTGATTTGAAGCTAAATCATATGTTTCACATGGATTTGAAACTAACTCGTTTGTTTCTGATGCAGTTGAATCTAAATAATGTATATCACATGTATTTGAAGCTTCTTCTTCGCATTGATTTTAAGCTAAATCGTATGTTTCGCATGTATTCGAAGCTAACTCGTTTGTTTCGCCTGCATTTGAAGCTATATCACTTATATTCGCAAGTATTTGACGGTCAATCATTCGTTTCGCATGAATTTGAAGCTAAACCTTCTACTTCGCTTTGATTTGAAACTAAATCATGTGTTCTCTTGGATTTGAAGCTAACTCATTGTTTCGCATGCAGTTGAAGCTGAATCATGTTTATCACATGTATTGGAAGCAAAACCACTTGATTCGCATGAATTTGAAACTAAATGATGTGGTTCACATGAATTGAAGCTGACTCGTTTGTTTCGCATGCATTTGAAGCTATATCACTTATATCGCAAGTATTTGAAGCTAAATCATTTGTGTCGCATGGATTTGAAGCTAAGCCTTCTACTTCGCATTGATTTGAAGCTAAATTATTTGTTTTTCATGGATTTGAAGCTAACTCGTTTCTATCGCATGGATTTAAAGCTATCTCCTTTGTCTCGCCTGCATTTGAAGCTAAATCATGTATATCACAAATATTTGAAGCTAAACCATTTGTTTCACATGGATTTGAAGTTAAGCCTTCGACTTCGCATTCATTTGTAGCTAAATCATATGTTCCGCCTGGATTTCAAGATAAGTCGATTGTTTCGCATGCAGTTGAAGCTCAATCATGTATATCTCAAGTATTTGAAGCTAAACCATTTGAGTCGCATGGATTTGATGCTAAGCCTTCTACTTCGCATTGATTTGAAGCTATATAAAGTGTTTCGTTTGGATATGAAGCAAACTCGTTTGTGTCGCATGCAGTTGAAGATATATCACTTATGTTCGCAAGTATTTGAAGCTAAATTATTCGTTTCGCATCGATTTGAAAATAAGCCTTCTACTTCGCATTAATTTGGAGCTAAATCATGATTTTCGCTTGGATTTGAAGCTAAGCCTCCTAGTTCGCATTGATTTGAAGAAAATCATGTGTTTGGCTTGGATTTGCAGCTAAATCGCTTGTTTCGCATGCAGTTGAAGCTGAATCATATATAAAACAAGTATTTGAAGCTAAACCCTTTGCTTCGCCTGGATTTGAACCTAATTCTTCTACTACGCATTGATTTGAAGTTAAATTATGTGTTACGCTGGGATTTGAAGCTGATTCGTTTGTTTCGCCTGCATTTGAAGCTATATCACTTATATCGAAAGTATTTGTAGCTAAACCATTTGTTTCTAATGTATTTCAAGCTAAGCCTTCCACTTCGAACTGTTTTGAAACTAAGTAATGTGTTTCGCTTGGATTTCTTGCTAAAGCGTTTGTTTCGAGTGCAGTTGAAGCAACATCATGTATATCACAATTATTTGAGGGCTAAGCCATTTGTATCTCATGTTTTCGAAGCTAAGCCGTCTACTTCGCATTGATTTGAAGCTAAGTCATGTGTTTCTCATGGATTTGAAGCTAACACGTTTCTATCGCATGGATTTAAAGCTAACTCGTTTGTTTCGCCTGCATTTGAAGCTAAATCATGTATATCACAAATATTTGAAGCTAAACCATTTGTTTCGCATGGATTCGAAAGTAAGCCTTCTACTTCGCATTGAATTGGAGCTAAATCATGTGTTTCGCATGGATTTGAAGCTAACTCGTTTCTATCGCATAGATTTAAAGCTCACTCGTTTGTTTCGCATGCTGAAGAAGCTAAATCTAGTATATCACAAGTATTTGAAGCTAAACCATTTGTTTCGTATGGATTCGAAGGTAACCCTTCTACCTCGTAGTGATTTTAAGCTAAATCATGGGTTTCTGATGGATTTAAAGCTAACTCGTTTGTTTCGCATGCAGATGAAGCTAAATTATGTATACCACAACTATTTGAAGCTAAACCATTTGATTCCCATGGATTTGGAGCTAAGCCTACTACTTCGCATTGATTTGAAGCTAAATCATGTGTTTCGCTTGGATTTGAAGCTAACTCGTTTGTTTCGCATGCAGTTGAAGCTCAATCATGTATCTCACAAGTATTTGAAGCTAAACCATTTGTTTCGCATGGATTTGAAGCTAAGCCTTCTGCTTCGCATTGATTTGAAGCTAAATCATGTCTTACGATTGGATTTGAAGCTCTCTCCTTTGTTTCTCCTGCATTTGAAGCTATATCACTTATATCGCAAGTATTTGAAGCTAAATCATTTGTGTCGCATGGATTTGATTCTAAGCCTTCTACTTCGCTTTGATTTGGAGCTAAATCGTGAGTTTCGCAAGGATTTAAAGCTCACACGTTTGTTTCGCATGCAGTTGAAGCTAAATCATGAATATCACAAGTATTTGAAGATAATCCATTTGATTCGCATGGATTTGAAGCTAAGCCTCCTATTTCGCACTGATTCGAAGCTAAATCATGCGTTTCGCATGAAATTGAAACTATTTCGTTTGTTTCGCATTGATTTGAAGCTAACTCGTTTGTTTCGCCTGCATTTGAAACTAAATCATGTATATCGCTAATATTTGAAGCTAATCCATTTGTTTGCATGGATTCGAAGATAAACCTTCTACTTCGTATTGATTTTAAGTTAAATCATGTGTTTCACATGGATTTAAAGATAACTCGTTTGTTTCGCATGCAGTTGATTCTAAATCATGTATATCACAAGTATTTGAAGCTAAACCATTTGTTTCGCATGGATTCGAAAATCAGTCTTCTATTTCGCAATGATTTGATGATGAATCATGTGTTTCTCATGGATTTGAAGCTAACTCATTTGTTTCGCATGGATTTGAAGCTAACTCGCTTGTTTCGCATGCAGTTGAAGCAAAATCATGTATATCACAAGTATTAGAAGCTAAACCATTTGATTCGCATGGATTTGAAGCTAAGCCTTCTACTTCGCATTGATTGGAAGCTTAATCATGTATTTCGCTTCGATTTGAAGCTAAGCCTTCTACTTCGCAATGATTTGAAGCTAAATCATGTGTTTCGCTTGGATTTGAAGCTAACTTGTTTGATGTTTCATACAGGTGACGCCAAATCGTGTATAAAAAAAGTATTTGAAGCTAAATCATGCGTTTCGCATGGATTTGAATCTAACTCGTTTGTTTCGTATGCAGTTGAAGCTAAATCATGTTTATCACAAGTATCTGAATCTAAACCATCTGCTTCCCATGAATATTAAGCTAAACCATGTGTTTCGCATGAATTTGAAGCTAAACCATTTGTTTCGTATGGATTCGAAAATCAGTCTTCTATTTCGCAATGATTTGATGCTGAATCATGTGTTTCTCATGGATTTGAAGCTAACTCATTTGTTTCGCATGGATTTGAAGCTAACTCGCTTGTTTCGCATGCAGTTGAAGCAAAATCATGTATATCACAAGTATTTGAAGCAAAACCATTTGTTTTGCATTGATTTAAAGCTAAGCCTTCTACTTCGCATTGATTTGAAGCTAAATCTTGTGTTTCGCATGTATTCGAAGCTAACTCGTCTGATTCGCCTGCATTTGAAGCTATATCACTTATATTCGCAAGTATTTGACGGTCAATCATTCGTTTCGCGTGAATTTGAAGCTAAGCCTTCTACTTCGCATTGATTTGAATGTAAATCATGTGATTCACTTGGATTTGATGCTAACCCTTCTACTTCGCATTGATTTGAAGCTAAATCATGAATTTCGCTTGGATTTGTAGTTAACACGTTTGTTTCACATACAGTTGCAGCTCAATCATGTATATCACAAGTATTTGAAGCTGAACAATTTGTTTCGCATGAATATTATGTTAAACCATGTGCTTCGCATGAATATGATTCTAAACGATGTGTTTCGCATGAATTTAAAGTTAAATCATTTATATCAAAATTATTTGAAACTAAACCATTTGTTTCTCATGGTTTCGAAGGTAAACCTTCTACTTCGCATGAATTTGAAGCTAAATCATATGTTTCGCTTGGATTTGAAAGTAACACGTCTGTTTCACATGCAGTTGAAGCTCAATCATGTATATCACAAGTATTTGAAGCTGAACAGTTTGTTTCGCATGAATATTATGTTAAACCATGTGTTTCGCATGAGTATTAAGCTAAACCATGTGTTTGGAATGAATTTGAAGCTAAATCATGTGTTTCGCATGGATTTGAAGCTAACTCGTTTGTTTCGCATGCAGTTGAAGCTAAATCATGTATATAACAAGTATTTGAAGCTAATTCATTTTTTAGCATGGATTTGATGCTAATGCTTCTACTTCGCATTGATTTGAAGCTAAATCATGTGTTTCGCTTGGATTTGAAGCTAACTTGTTTGTTTCGCATGCAGTTGGAGCTAAATCATGTATATCACAAGTATTTGAAGATAATCCATTTGTTTTGCAAGGATTCGAAAATCAGCCTTCTATTTCGCATTGATTTGAAGCTAAATTATGAGTTTCGCATGTATTTGAAGCTAACTCGTTTGTTTCGCATGGATTTGAAGCTAACTCATTTGTTTCGCATGCAGTTCAAGCAAATTCATTTATCACAAGTATTTGAAGCTAAACCATTTGTTTCGCATGGATTCGAAAATCAGCCTTCTATTTCGCATGGATTTGGAGCTAAATCATGCGCTTCGAATGGAATTGAAGCTATCTCGTTTGTTTCGCATGGATTTGAAGCTAACTCGTCTGTTTCGCCTGCATTTGAAGATAAATCATGTATATCGCAAGTAATTGAAGCTAAACCATTTGTCTCGCATTGGTTTTGAAGCTAAGCCTTCTATTTCGCATTGATTTGAAGCTAAATTATGAGTTTCGTATGGATTTGAAGCTAACTCGTTTGTTTCGCATGCAATGAAGCAAAATCATGTATATCACAAGTTTTTGACGCTAACCACTCGTTTCGCATGGATTTGAAGCTAAGCCTTCTACATCGCATTGATTTGAAGCTAAATCATGTGTTTTGCATGTATTTGAAGCTAACTCGTTTGTTTCGCCTGCATGTGAAGCTAAATCATGTATATCACATAAATTTGAAGCTAAACCATTTGATTCGCATGTATTTGATGATAAGCTTTCTACTTCGCATTGATTTGAAGCAAAATTAAGTATTTCGCTTGGATTTGAAGCTAACTCGTTTGTTTCGCATGCAGTTGAAGCTCAATCATGTATCTCACAAGTATTTGAATCTAAACCATGTTTCGCATGGATTTGAAGCTAAGCCTTCTCCTTCGCATTGATTTGAAGCTAAATCATGTCTTACGCTTCGATTTGAAGCTCTCTCCTTTGTTTCTCCTGCATTTGAAGCTATATCACTTATATCGCAAGTATTTGAAGCTAAATCATTTGTGTCGCATGGATTTGAAGCTAAGCCTTCTACTTCGCATTGATTTGAAGCTAAGTCATGTGTTTCTCATGGATTTGAAGCTAACACGTTTCTATCGCATGGATTTAAAGCTAACTCGTTTGTTTCGCCTGCATTTGAAGCTAAATCATGTATATCACAAGTATTTGAAGCTAAACCATTTGATTCGCATGGATTTGATGCTAAGCCTTCTAGTTCGCATTGATTTCAAGCTAAATCATGTGTTTCGCATGGATTTGAAGCTAAGCCTTCTACTTCGCATTGATTTGAGACGAAATCATGTGTTTCGCTTGGATTTGAATCTATCTCGTTGGTTTCGCATGCAGTTGAAGCTAAATAATGTATATCACAAGTATTTGATGCTAAACCATTTGTTTCGCATTGATTTGAAGCTACGCCTTCTACTTCGCATTGAATTGATGTTAAATCATGTGTTTCCCTTGTGTGTGAAGCAAAATCGTTTGTTTCGCATGCAGCTGAGGCTAAATCATGTATATCACAAGTATTTGTAGCTAAACCATTTGATTCGCATGGATTTGAAGCTAAACCCACTACTTCGCATTGATTTGCAGCTAAAGCATGTGTTTCGCTTGGATTTGAAGCTAACTCGTTTGTTTCGCATGCAGTTGAAGCTAAATCATGTATATCACAAGTATTTGAAGCGAAACCATTTGATTCACATGGATTTGGAACTATTCCTTCCACTTCGCATTGGCTTGGAGCTAAATCACGTGTTTCGCATGGATTTGAAGTTAACTCGTTTGTTTCGCCTGCATTTGAAGCTATATCACTTATATTCGCAAGTATTTGAAAGTAAATAATTCGTTTCGCATGGATTTGAAGCTAAGCCGTCAACTTCGCATTGATTTGGATCTAAATCATGTGATTCGCTTGGATTTGCAGCTAACTCGTATGTTTCGCATGCAGTTGAAGCTAAATCATGTATATTACAAGTATTCGAAGTTAAACCATTTGTATCGCATGGATTTCAAGCTAAGCCTTCTAATGCGCAATGATTCGAAGCTAAATCATGTGTTTTGCTTGGATTTGAAGCTAACTCGATCGTTTCGCATTCCTTCTACTTCGCATTGATTTGAAGTTTGGATTAGAAGCTAACTCGATTGTTTCGCAATGCAGTTTATGCTAAATCATGTATAAAGCATGTATTTGAAGCTAAACCATTTATTTCGCATGTATTTGAAGCTAAGACTTATACTTTGCATGAAATTGAAGCTAAATCATGTGTTTCGCTTGGATTTGAAGCTAACTCGTTAGTTTCGCATGCAGTTGAAGCTATATCGCTTATATTCGCAAGTATTTGAAGCCAAATCATTCGTTTCGCATAAATTTGAAACTAAGGCTACTACTTCGCATTGATTTGAAGCTAAATCATGTGTTTCGCTTGGATTTGAAGCTAACTCATTTGTTTCGCATGCAGTTGAAGCTAAATCATGTAAATCACAAGTATTTGAAGCTAAACCATGTGTTTCGCATGGATTTGAAGCTAATTCGTTCGTTTCGCATGCAGTTGAAGCTAAATCATGTAAATCATAAGTATTTGAAGCTAACTCGTTTTTTTCGCCTGTATTTGAAGATAAATCATGTATATCACAAGTATCTGAAGTTAAACCATTTGTTTCGCATGGATTTGAAGCTAAGCCTTCTACTTCGCATTGATTTGAAGCTAAATCATGTGTTATGCTTGGATTTGAAGCTAACTCTCTTGTTTCGCCTGCATTTGAATCTATATCAGTTATATCGCAAGTATATGAAGCTAAATCATTTGTATCGCAAGTATTTGAAGCTGAACCATTTGTTTCGCATGAATATTAAGCTAAACCATGTGTTTCGTATGAATATTAATCTAAACCATGTGTTTCGCATGAATTTGAAGCTAAATCGTCTATTTCAAAAGTATATGAATCTAAACCATTTGTTTCGCATGGTTTCGAAGATAAGCCTTCTACTTCGCGTGAATTTGAAGCTAAATCATGTGTTTCGCATGCATTTGAAGCAAACCCGTTTGTTTCGCCTGCATTTGAAGGTACATCATTTATGTTGCAAGCATTTGAAGCTAATTCATTTTTGTCGCATGGATTCGAAGATAAGCCATCAACTTCGCATTGATTTGAAGCTCAATTATGTGTTTCACTTGGATTTGAAGCCAGCTCGTTTGTTTCGCATGCAGTTAAAGCTAAATCACGTATATCGCAAGTATTTGAAGCTTAACCATTCTTTTCGCATGGATTTGAAGCTAATCCTTCTACTTCGCATGAATTTGAATCTAAATCATGTGTTTCGATTGGATTTGAAGCTAACTCGTTTGATTCGCATGCAGTTGAAGCTAAATCATCTTTATCACAAGTATCTGGATCAAAGCCATCTGTTTCGCTAGAATATGAAGCTAAACCATGTGTTTCGCATGAATTTGAAATTAAATCATGTGTTTCGCATGGATTTGAAGCTAACTCGTTTGATTCGCCTGCATTTGAAGGTACATCATTTATATCGCAAGCATTTGAAGCTAATTCATTTTTGTCGCATGGAATTGAAGCTAAGCTTTCTACTTCGCATTGATTTAATAGCTAAATCATGTGATCCACATGTATTTCAAGATAACTCGTTTGTTTCACATGCAGTTGAAGCTAAATCATGTATATCACAAGTATTTGAGGCTAAACCATTTCTTTCGCTTTGATTTGAAGCTAAGGCTTCTACTTCGCATTGATTTGAAGTTAAATCATGTGTCTCCCTTGGGTGTGAAGCTAAATCGATTGTTTCGCATGCAGCTGAATCTTAATCATGTATATCACAATTATATGAAGCTAAATAATTTGTGTCGCATGGATCTGAATCTAATTCGTTTGTTTTGCCTACATTCGAAGCTATTTCACTTATATTCGCAAGTATTTGAAGCTCATTCATTCGTTTCGCATGGATTTGAAGCTAAGCCTTCTACTTCACACTGATTTGAATCTTAATCATGTGTTTCGTTAGGATTTGAAGCTAACTCGTTTGTTTGGCATGCAATTGAAGTTAAATCATGTATATCAGAAGTATTTGAAGCTAAATCAGTTGATTCGCATGGATTGGTAGCTATGCCTTCTACTTCGCATTGATTTGAAACTGAATCATATGTTTCGATTGAATTTGAATCTAACACGTTTGTTTCACATGCAGTTGAAGCTAAATCATGTATATCACAAGTATTTGAAGCTGAAGCATTTGTGTCGCATAAATATTAAGCTAAACCATGTGTTTCGAATGAATTTGAAACTAATTCATGTGTTTCGCTTGGATTTGAAGCTAACTCGATTGTTTCGCCTGCATGATTTGAAGCTAAATTATGCGTTTCGCATGGATTTGAACCTGTATCATGCGTGTCGCATGGATGTGAAGCTAACTCGTTTGTTTCGCATGCAGTTGAAGCTATATCAGTTATATTCGCAAGTATTTGAAGACAAATCATTCGTTTCGCATTGATTTGAAGCTAAACCTCCTACGTCGCATTGATTTGAAGCTAAATCATGTGTTTCGCATGGATGTGAAGATAACTCGTATTTTTCGTCTGCATTTGAATCTATTTCATTTAAATCGCAAGTATTTGAATCTAAATCATGTGTTTCGCATGGATTTGAAGCTATTACAAGTGTTTTGCATGAATTTAAAGCGAAATCATGTGTTTCGCGTGGATTTGAAGCTCACTCATTTGTTTCTCATGCAGTTGAAGCTAAATCATGTATATCACAAGTATTTGAAGTTAAACCATTTGTTTCGCATGGGTTTGAAGATAACTCGATTGTTTCTCCTGCATTTGAAGCTACATCATTTATATCGCAAGCATTTGTAGGTAAATCATGTGTGTCGCATGGATTTGAAGCTATTACAAGTGTTTTGCATGAATTTAAAGCGAAATCATGTGTTTCGCTTAGATTTGAAGCTCACTCGTTTGTTTCGTCTGCATTTGAATCTATTTCATTTATATCGCAAGTATTTGAATCTAAATCATGTGTTTTGCTTGGATTTGAAGCTAAGCCTTCTACTTCGCATTGATTTGTAGCTGAATCATGTCTTTCGCTTGGATTTGAAGCTAACTCGTTTGTTTCGCAAGCTGTTGAAGCTAAATCATGTATATCACAAGTATTTGAATCTAAACGATTTGTTTCGCATGGTTCGAAGTTGAGCTTTCTACTTCGCATTGATTTGAAGCTAAATCATGTGTTATCATGGATTTGAAGCTAACTCGATTGTTTCGCGTGCATTTGAAGCTATATCACTTATATCCCAATATCTGAAGATAAATCATTTGTTTCTCATGTATTTGTAGCTACGCCTTCTACGTCGCATTGATTTCAAGGTAAATCACGTGTTTCTCATGGATTTGAAGCAAACTCGTTTGATTCGCCTGCATTTGAAGCTATATCACTTATATCGCAAGTATCTGATGCTAAATCATTTGTTTCTCATATATTTGAAGCAAAAACTTCTACTTCGTATTGATGTGAAGCTAAATCATGCGTTTCTAATGGATTTGAATCTTACTCGTTTGCTTCGCCTGCATTTGATGCTATATTACTTATATTCGCAAGTATTTGAAGCTAAATCATTTGTTTCGCACGAATTTGAAGCTAAATCTTCTACATCGCATTAATTTGTGTGTCGTTACATTTCTTTCAATTGTTTCTTCTGAGCTTTCGCCTGGTTTATCGTTTTAGCCACTGCAGCAGCGCCGCCTGACAATGCCCCCAAAGCTCCTAAAGCAGGAAACAGCAGCGGTAAAAAACCACCTCGTTTGGCAATTAGTAGAATTCTTCCAGTATTGTAGCTACTGTAGTTCTTCTTCTTCTTCCCCTTGACCGCTCGTCGACCCTTCTTCCTTATCTGACCCATACCTAATCTTGAGGGAATGTCTTTTACCAGTCTATAGCGGTATACGGAGCTGTTTCTTACCAGTCTGTAGCGTTATACAGACCTGTTTATACCAGTCTGTAGCAGCATACAGAGCTGTTTCTTACCTGTCTGTAGCGGTATACAGTGCTGTTTCTTACCAGTCTGTAGCGGTATACAGAGCTGTTTATACCAGTCTGTAGCGGTATACAGAGCTGTTTATACCAGTCTGTAGCGGTATACAGAGCTGTTTCTTACCAGTCTGTAGCGGTATACAAAGCTGTTTCTTTCCAATCTGTAGCGGTATATGAAGCTGTTATGTCAAAGGTTTTTTGATTGATAATGAACAAAAAAACTGCACGTGCGTTAGTTACACGGAGATGTGCTCTATTATTAGAATACGAGAAGACTGATATCTATGATGCTTGAGTTCTCGTATAAATACCTTATCGTTCGAAAAGAAAATGTAGCATAACAATAACAGTCGAGAGAGAGAGCATGCGTTTCGTACGACAGTCCTTGAATATCCAGGTTCCGACCTGCCACACATTCGACGACCATGATGAGATAATTCGGAAGCATGGGTCATTGCTACCGAGTACTATACGATGCGTGATAAGCGACCCGTCAGGATGTGGTAAAACGAACGTCATGATTAGCCTGTTGGAAAGTCCGAATGGACTGCGATTCGCAAATGTGTACGTGTATTCGAAATCGTTACGTCAGCCAAAATATCAATACTTCAACAACTTGTTCTCGCACGTGGGCAAGGACGTAGGTTATTTTGCCTATTCGGACAACGCGGACGTGATTCCCCCGGCGGATGCTCGACCGAATTCGATATTTATCTTCGACGACGTTGCTTGTGACGAACAGGACGTTATGAGAGAATATTTCGCGATGGGCAGACATTCCCACGTCGATTGTTTCTATCTGTCGCAATCGTATGCGAGAATACCCAACCATTTGATTCGGGACAATGCCAATCTATTGATTCTATTCAATGAAGATGCCACGAATCTGCGACACGTTCATCAGGATCATGTGAATACCGATATGTCGTTCGAAAGTTTCAACGCAGTTTGTTCAAGGTGTTGGCGAAACAAGTATGAATTCCTTGTAATCGACAAAGACAGTCCTGAGAACCGAGGAAGTTACAGACGCGGATTTAACGAATTCGTCGTGCTGTGATCCGGCTCATTTGGACGGTAAGAGGTGTCGATGTCACATCGTGCTCCCCACTCGATATGCGTCCGTCAAAGAAAAACCTGCGAGCTGCCATCGTTAAGGAAATAGCTAAGACCAGTGACGTCATACGTAAAAAGAGTTTAGCCTTGAAAGTTGGGAAAATGGATGTACAGTCCAACATTGAGACGAATTTACGTCCGATTGTGGAACCGTTGAAACAGCTGGTTCAAAATACAGCTACGGAAGCGAAAGATAATACATCAAGTGCTGATCGACCGTTGGATTTGCAAGCAAACACAGCAGCAGCAGCAGCCGCTGTTCTCTGTGAA
The DNA here is from genome assembly GCF_051020955.1 of Megalopta genalis. Classification (NCBI taxonomy): domain Eukaryota; kingdom Metazoa; phylum Arthropoda; class Insecta; order Hymenoptera; family Halictidae; genus Megalopta; species Megalopta genalis. The sequence goes on from NW_027476372.1 coordinate 94,728, forward strand.
GAAGAAGAAAGTGGGGTGATAATTTATTAAGAAAAAGAGGAAACACGATGAAGCGACATTAACTCCAAGGATGCATTTGAAAAAGAAGAAGAATAAAGTATATTCCCCCATCGGTGTCAGCGATGACGTTGACTATGTTGACGTTGACGATGACGACGACGACCACGATGCGGACAGCAATATGGTGCTCGAACCAACACCTTCAATGCATCCGGAGAAGGAGGGAGCTTTCGAATCATCTCCAACGGCTGCAACATCGTTGGAATCATCGATGCGAAATATTTTGAGAAGTCCTGAAAAGCATCGCCACGAATACGAGCATTTGTTCAGTAATCTTAGACCTTTAGCGAGCGAATACTTGAGAAATTTCTTTAGCGGGCAGCCGAAAAGTCAGGACAATGTGTACGGAGTGTATTTTCATAATAACAAACAGATGCTTGGAAACGTTGCGTTCGACGTGGAAAGCAACGATGATATTGTTATTAATAAAATTAGGTACAGGGGAACTCCAGGTCTCTACGAATTGATATTCAAAAGAATACCCAACGAGAGCCTGTACACCGAGAACGATAAAGAAATTTATAGAAACATTCTCATCGCCACGCATGCGCACCGACGTGGTAATCAGATAATGGGAAATAAGGGCTACAAGTACAAAACTATTATAGGACCAATGTTCTCAGCGTTACGTGGAAAAGGTATAAATATTCCAACGACGATGATGCGTGTAACCAACAATCCGGTCGATTATGTGCATCGGGATGACCCAAATGAGCTGGTAGAACTTCGCGAAGCTGGATTGATTATAAATTAAATTGTTCGAATATTTATTACGTTAGTGACGAATGAAATGCCTGTTGGTAAATTTATCAAATGGTTCGATAAAACGAGTATCCGTTGGAATTGCTGCGAAACCAATCAAACGTTATTCGTAGACGAAAGTTGGGAGGTCAGATTTAAAAATATTGAGTTCAGACTCGACGACATTTGTCGGCAAATACAACAGATCGGGCAACAGCAAGATCTACTCGAGTTGTTGGTGTTAAAGAAGAAGAAGAAGAAGAAAGGAGAAGAAAACAACTGAACCAACAAACGAAAAAAAATGTCTATTAATAAATTTGGTACGTTGTATAAACATAGTACGCCCGAGTCGAAAATATTGGTAGATATTTCAACTTTTTATTCGATATGTAAAAATTATGTACACGACAATGCCATATGCTCGATCGGCAATTTCTACGACGCGCGAGGCGCTAAGATCGCTCGTGTCGCAAATCCTACGACGAACGATGACGCGGCAACCAAACTGTACGTCGATCGCGTTCCAAAGATAGGCGATGATACTGTAACGTCATCGCTTCACGAGTACATGCAGAATAATGCGATGTGCTTCTCAACGGAATCGTACACGGCTCGAAATAAGAGGATCAAACATTTGGCGGAACCGCTTCGAAACGATGACGCGGCCACTAGATCGTACGTTGACGATGTATCGAAAAGAGGAGACGACGAGCTTCGTAGAAAAATAACAGCTAACGAAAAAGTGACGGAGGGTGACGAACTGGCCGGTGTAAAATGCAAGTCCGAACTCGTGGGTAAAATAACGGCTAACGAAAAGTTGGCGAAGGATGCCAAACAGACTAGCGAGAAATGCAAGTCCGAACTCATGGGTAAAATAACGGCTGCATGCGAAACAAACGAGTTATATTTAAATCCATGCGAAACACATGATTTAACTTAAAATCAATACCAAGTAGAAGGTTTATCTTCGAATCCATGCAAACAAATGGATTAGCTTCAAATATTAGCGATATACATGATTGAGCTTCAAATGCAGGCGAAACAAACGAGGGAGCTTCAAATCCATGCGAAACACACGATTTAGCTCCAAATCAAAGCGAAGTAGAAGGCTTAGCATCAAATCCATGCAACACAAATGATTTAGATTCAAATCCTTGCGATATAAGTGAAATAGCTTCAAATGCAGGAGAAACAAAGGAGTGAGCTTCAAATCCAAGCGTAAGACATGACTTAGCTTCAAATCAATGCGAAGGAGAAGGCTTAGCTTCAAATCCATGCGAAACAAATGGTTTAGCTTCAAATACTTGTGAGATACATGATTGAGCTTCAACTGCATGCGAAACAAACGAGTTAGCTTCAAATCCAAGCGAAATACTTGATTTTACTTCAAATCAATGCGAAGTAGAAAGCTTATCTTCAAATCCATGCGAATCAGATGGTCTAGCTTCAAATTCTTGTTATATACACGATTTAGCTTCACATGCAGGCGAAACAATCGAGTTACCTTCAAATACATGCGAAACACATGATTTAGCTTCAAATCAATGCGAAGTAGAAGGCTTAGCTTCAAATCCATGCGAAACGAATGGTTAGCTTCAGAAACTTATGATATACATGATTTTGCTTCAACTGCATGCGAAACAAACGAGTTAGCTTCAACTGCATGCGAAACAAACGAGTTAGCTTCAAATCCATGCGAAACAAACGAGTTAGCTTCAAATCCATGCGAAACTCATGATTTAGCTTCAAATCAATGCGAAATAGAAGGCTTAGTTTCAAAACCAATGCGAAACAAATGGTTTAGCTTCAAATACTTGTGATATACATGATTGAGCTTCAACTGCATGCGAAACAAACGAGTTAGCTTCAAATCCAAGCGAAACACATGATTTATAATTCAAATCAATGCGAAGTAGAAGGCTTAACTTCAAATCCATGCGAAACGAATGATTTAGCTTCAAATACTTGTGATATACATGATTTAGCTTCACATGCAGGCGAAACAAACGAGTTAGCTTCAAATACATTCGAAACACATGGTTCAGCTTCAAATAATTGTGATTTACATGATTTATCTTCAACTGTATGCGAAAGAAACGAATTAGCTTCAAATGCAAGCGAAACGCATAATTAAGCATCAAATACGTTCGAAATACATGGTTCAGATTAATATTCATGCAAAACAAATGGTTCAGCTTCAAATACTTGTGATATACATGAATTAGCTTCAAATGCAGGCGAAACAAACCAGGAGGCTTCAAAACCGAGCGATACACATGATTTAGATTCAAATTCATTCGAAGTAGGAGGCATAGCTTCAAATCCATGCGAAACGAATGGTTTAGCTTCAAATACTTGTGATATACATGATTTAGATTCAACTGCATGCGAAAACAACGGGTTAGCTTCAAATCCAAGCGAAACACATGATTTAGCTTCAATTTCATGCAAAGTATAAGTCTTAGCTTCAAATACATGCGAAATAAATGGTTTAGCTTCTAATACATGTTTTATACATGATTTAGCATAAACTGCATTGCGAAACAATCGAGTTAGCTTCTAATCCAAACTTCAAATCAATTCGAAGTAGAAGGAATGCGAAACAATCGAGTTAGCTTCAAATCCAAGCGAAACACATGATTTAGATTCAAATTCATGCGACGTAGGAGGCTTAGATTCAAATCCATGCGAAACGAACGGTTTAGCTTCAAATACTTGTGATATACATGATTTAGCTTTAACTGCATGCGAAACAAACGAGTTAGCTTCAAATCCAAGCGAAACACATGATTTAGATTCAAATTCATGCGACGTAGGAGGATTAGATTCAAATCCATGCGAAACGAACGGTTTAGCTTCAAATACTTGTGATATACATGATTTAGCTTCAACTGCATTGCGAAACAATCGAGTTAGCTTCTAATCCAAACTTCAAATCAATTCGAAGTAGAAGGAATGCGAAACAATCGAGTTAGCTTCAAATCCAAGCGAAACACATGATTTAGTTTCAAATTCATGCGACGTAGGAGGCTTAGATTCAAATCCATGCGAAACGAACGGTTTAGCTTCAAATACTTGTGATATACATGATTTATCTGCAAATGCCGGCGAAACAAAAGAGTTAGCTTCAAATCTATGTGAAACACATCATTTAGTTTCAAATTAATACGAAATACATAGTTTAGCTTCATAGCTTCATAGTCTTGCGAAACAGATCTTTTAGATTCAGATATTGTGATAATCATGATTTAGCTTCAACTGCATGCGAAACAAACAAGTTTGCTTAAAATCAAAGAGAATCACATGATTTAGCTTCGAATCAATGCGAAGTTGAAGTCTTTGCTTCAAATCCATGCGAAGCGAATGGTTTAGTTTCAAATACTTGTGATACACATGATTTATCTTCAAATACAGGCGAAGAAAACGAGTTAGCTTCAAAACCAAGCGTAACACATGATTTAGCTGCAAATCAATGCGAAGTAGAAGGCTTAGCTTCAGATCCATGCGAATCAAACGGTTGAGCTTCAAGTACTTGTGATATACATGATTTATCTTCAAATGCAGGCGAAACAAAAGAGTTAGCTTCATATGCATGCGAAACACATCATTTAGCTTCAAATTCATGCGAAACACATGGTTTAGCTCAATAGTCATGCGACACAGATGGTTTATATTCAGATACTTGTGATGAACATGATTTAGCTTTAACTGCAAACGATACAAACGAGTTGGCTTCAAATCCAAGCGAAACTCATGATTTAGCTACAAATCAATGCGAAGTACAAGGCTTATCTTCAAATATATGAGAAACAAATGATTTATCTTCAGATAATTGCGATATAAGTGATATAGATTCATATGCAGGCGAAACAATCGAGTTAGCTTCAAATCAATGCGAAGTGGAAGGCTTAGCATCAAATACATGAGAAACAAATGGTTTAGCTTAAAATACTTGTGATATACATGATTTAGCTTCAACTGCATGCGAAACAAAGGAGATAGCTTCAAAACCAAGCGAAACACATGATTTAGCTGCAAATCAATGCGAAGTAGAAGACTTAGCTTCAAATCCATGCGAATCAAACGGTTTAGTTTCAAATACTTGTGATATACATGATTTATCTTCATATGCCGGCGAAACAAAAGAGTTAGCTTCAAATCCATGCGAAACACATCATTTAGTTTCAAATTCATGCGAAATACATGGTTTAGCTTCATAGCTTCATAGTCTTGCGAAACAGATCTTTTAGATTAAGATATTGTGATAATCATGATTTAGCTTCAACTGCATGCGAAACAAACAAGTTTGCTTAAAATCAAAGAGAAACACATGATTTAGCTTCGAATCAATGCGAAGTTGAAGTCTTTGCTTCAAATCCATGCGAAGCGAATGGTTTAGTTTCAAATACTTGTGATACACATGATATATCTTCAAATACAGTCGAAGAAAACGAGTTAGCTTCAAAACCAAGCATAACACATGATTTAGCTGCAAATCAATGCGAAGTAGAAGGCTTAGCTTCAGATCCATGCGAATCAAACGGTTGAGCTTCAAGTACTTGTGATATACATTATTTATCTTCAAATGCAGGCGAAACAAAAGAGTTAGCTTCATATCCATGCGAAACACATCATTTAGCTTCAAATTCATGCGAAACACATGGTTTAGCTCAATAGTGATGCGACACAGATGGTTTATATTCAGATACTTGTGATAAACATTATTTAGCTTCAACTGCAAACGAAACAAACGATTTAGCTTCAAATCCAAGCGAAACACATGATTTACCTTCAAATCAATGCGAAGTACAAGGCTTATATTCAAATACATGAGAAACAAATGATTTATCTTCAGATAATTGCGATATAAGTGATATAGATTCATATGCAGGCGAAACTATCGAGATAGCTTCAAATCAATGCGAAGTGGAAGTCTTAGCTTCAAATACATGAGAAACAAATGGTTTAGCTTAAAATACTTGTGATATACATGATTTACCTTCAGCTGCATGCGAAACAAACGAGTTAGCTTCAAATCCAAGAGAAACAAATGATTTAACTTCAAATCAATGCGAAGTAGAAGACTTAGCTTCAAAACCACGCGAAACAAATGCTTCAGCTTCAAATACTTTTGACAAACATGATTTAACTTCAACTGCATGCGAAATAAACTAGTTAGCTTCAAAACCAAGCGAAACACATGATTTAGCTGCAAATCAATGCGAAGTAGAAGGCTTAGCTTCAAATCCATGCGAATCAAACGGTTTAGCTTCAAATACTTGTGATATACATGATTTATCTTCAAATGCAGGCGAAACAAAAGAGTTAGCTTCAAATCCATGCGAAACATATGATTTAGCTTCAAATCAGTGCGAAATAGACGGCTTAGCTTCAAATACATGAGAAGCAAATGATTTATCTTCAGATAATTGCGACATAAGTGATATAGATTCAAATGCCGTCGAATCAATTGAGTTAGCTTCAAATTAATGCGAAGTAGGAGGCTTATCTTCAAATCTATGCGAAACAAATGGTTTAGCTTCAAATTCTTGTGATATACATGATTTAGCTTCAACTGCATAAGAAACAAACGAGTTAGCTTCAAAACCAAGCGAAACACATGATTTAGCTTCAAATCAATGCGAAGTAGAAGGCTTAGCTTCAAATCCATGCGAATCAAACGGTTTAGCTTCAAATACTTGTGATATACATGATTTATCTTCAAATGCAGGCGAAACAAAAGAGTTAGCTTCAAATCCATGCGAAACACATCATTTAGTTTCAAATTCATGCGAAATACATGGTTTAGTTTCATAGCTTCATAGTCTTGCGAAACAGATCTTTTAGATTCAGATATTGTGATAATCATGATTTAGCTTCAACTGCATGCGAAACAAACAAGTTTGCTTAAAATCAAAGAGAAACACAAGATTTAGCTTCGAATCAATACGAAGTTAAGTCTTTGCTTCAAATTCATGCGAAACAAATGGTTTAGCTTCAAATACTTGTGATATACATGATTCAGCTTCAAATGCAGGCGAAACAATCGAGTTAGCTTCAAATCAATGCGAAGTAGAAGGCTTAGCTTCAAATTCATGCGAAAGAAATGGTTTAGCTTCAAATACTTGTGATATACATGATTTTGCTTCAACTGCATGCGAAACAAACGAGTTAGCTTCAAATCCAAGCGAAACACTTGATTTAGCTTCAAATCAATGCGAAGTAGAAGGTTTAGCTTCAACTCCGTGCGAAACGAATGATTTAGCTCCAAATACTTGCGAACATAAGTGATATAGCTTCAACTGCATGAGAAACAAACGTGTTTGCTTCAAATCCAAACGAAACACATGATTTAGCTTCAAATCAATGCGAAGTAGAAGGCTTAGCTCCAAATACATGCGAATCAAATGGTTGAGCTTCAAGTACTTGTGATATAAATGATTTATCTTCAAATGTAGGCGAAACAAAAGAGTTAGCTTCAAAACCAAGCGTAACACATGATTTAGCTGCAAATCAATGCGAAGTAGAAGGCTTAGCTTCAAATCCATGCGAATCAAACGCTTGTGCATCAAGTACTTGTGATATACATTATTTATCTTCAAATGCAGGCGAAACAAAAGAGTTAGCTTCATATCCATGCGAAACACATCATTTAGCTTCAAATTCATGCGAAACACATGGTTTAGCTCGATAGTCATGCGACACAGATGGTTTATATTCAGATACTTGTGATAAACGTGATTTAGCTTCAACTGCAAACGAAACAAACGAGTTAGCTTCAAAACCAAGCGAAACACATGGTTTATCTTCATAGCTTCATAGTCTTGCGAAACAGATGGTTTAGATTCAGATACTTGAGATATACATGATTTAGCTTCAACTGCATGCGAAACAATCGAGATAGCTTCAAAACCAAGCGAAACACATGATTTAGCTGCAAATCAATGCGAAGTTGACGGCTTAGCTTCAAATCCATGCGAATCAAACGGTTTAGCTTTAAATACTTGTGATATAGATGATTTAGCTTCAACTGCATGCGAAACAATCGAGGTAGCTTCAAAACCATGCGAAACACATGATTTAGCTGCAAATCAATGCGAAGTAGAAGGCTTAGTTTCAAAGCCATGCGAATCAAACGGTTTAGCTTCAAATACTTGTGATATACATGATTTATCTTCAAATGCAGGCGAAACAATAGAGTTAGCTTCAAATCCATGCGAAACACATCATTTAGTTTCAAATTCATGCGAAATACATGGTTTAGTTTCATAGCTTCATAGTCTTGCGAAACAGATCTTTTAGATTCAGATATTGTGATAATCATGATTTAGCTTCAACTGCATGCGAAACAAACAAGTTTGCTTAAAATCAAAGAGAAACACATGATTTAGCTTCGAATCAATACGAAGTTAAGTCTTTGCTTCAAATCCATGCGAAGCGAATGGTTTAGTTTCAAATACTTGTGATACACATGATTTATCTTCAAATACAGGCGAAGAAAACGAGTTAGCTTCAAAACCAAGCGAAACACATGATTTAGCTGCAAATCAATGCGAAGTAGAAGGCTTAGCTTCAAATCCATGCGAATCAAACGGTTTAGATTCAAATACTTGAGATATACATGATTCACCTTCAAATGCAGGCGAAACAAAAGAGTTAGCTTCAAAACCAAGCGAAACACATGATTTAGCTGCAAATCAATGCGAAGTAGTAGGTTCAGCTTCAAATACATGAGAAACAAATGATTTATATTCAGATAATTGCGATATATGTGATATAGCTATAAAAGCACGCGAAACAATCGAGTTAGATTCAAATCCATGCGAAATACATGATTTAGTTTCAAATCAATGCGAAGTAGAAGGTTTAGCTTTAATTCCATGCGAAACAAATGGTTTAGCTTCAAATCAATTGCGAAGTAAACGGATTATATTCAAATCCATGCGAAACAAATGATTTAGCTTCAAATACTTGTGATATACATGAATTAGCTTCAACTGCATGCGAAACAAACGAGTTAGCTTCAAATCCATGAGAAACACATGATTTAGCTTCAAATCAATGCGAAGTAGAAGTCTTAGCTTGAACTCCATGCGAAACGAATGATTTAGCTTCAAACACTTGGGACCATAAGTGATATAGCTTCAACTGCATGCGAAACGAACGAGTTTGCTTCAAATCCATGCGAAACTCGTGATTTAGATTCAAATCAATGCGAAATAGAAGGCTGATTTTCGAATCCATGCGAAACAAATGGTTTAGCTTCAAATACTTGTGATATACTAGATTTAGCTTCAACAGCATGCGAAACAAACGAGTTAGCTTTAAATCCATGCGATAGAAACGAGATAGCTTCAAATCCATGAGAAACACATGATTTAGCTTCAAATCAATGCGATATAGAAGGCTGATTTTCGAATCCATGCGAAACAAATGGTTTAGCTTCAAATAATTGTGATATACTAGATTTAGCATCAACTGCAGGCGAAACAAACGAGTTGGCTTCAAATCCAAGCGAAACACATGATTTAGCTTCAAATTCATGCATAACACATGGTTTAGCTTAATATTTATGCGAAACAAAAGGTTTAGCTTCAAATACTTTTGATATACATGATTTAGCTTCAACTGCATGCGAAACAATCGAGTTAGCTTCAAATACAAGCGAAACACATGATTTAGCATCAAATCAATTCGAAGTAGAAGGCTGATCTTCGAATCCATGCGAATCAAATTGTTTAGCTTCAAATACTTGTGATATACATGATTTTGCTTCAAATCCATGCGGAACAAACGAGTTAGCTTCAAGTCCATGCGAAACTCATGATTTAGCTTGAAATCAATGCGAAATAGAAGGCTGATTTTCGAATCCATGCGAAACAAAAGGTTTAGCTTCAAATACTTGTGATATACATGATTTTGCTTCAACTGCATGCGAAACAAACGAGTTAACTTCAAATCCATGCGAAACAAACGAGTTAGCTTCAAATCCATGCGAAACAAACGAGTTAGCTTCAAATCCATGCGAAACTCATGATTTAGATTCAAATCAATGCGAAATAGAAGGCTGATTTTCGAATCCATGCGAAACTCGTGATTTAGATTCAAATCAATGCGAAATAGAAGGCTGATTTTCGAATCCATGCGAAACAAATAGGTTAGCTTCAAATACTTGTGATATACTAGATTTAGCTACAACTGCATGCGAAAGAAACGCGTTAGCTTTAAATCCATGCGAAACACATGATTTAGCTCTAAATCAATGCGAAGTAGAAGTCTTAGCTTGTACTCCATGCGAAACGAATGATTTAGCTTCAAACACTTGGGACCATAATTGATATAGCTTCAACTGCATGCGAAACGGACGAGTTTGCTTCAAATCCATGCGAAACTCATGATTTAGATTCAAATCAATGCGAAATAGAAGGCTGATTTTCGAATCCATGCGAAACAAATGGTTTAGCTTCAAATACTTGTGATATACTAGATTTAGCTTCAACAGCATGCGAAACAAACGAGTTAGCTTTAAATCCATGCGATAGAAACGAGATAGCTTCAAATTCATGAGAAACACATGATTTAGCTTCAAATCAATGCGATATAGAAGGCTGATTTTCGAATCCATGCGAAACAAATGGTTTAGCTTCAAATACTAGTGATATACATGATTTAGCTTCAACTGCATGCGAAAGAAACGTGATAGCTTCAAATCCATACCAAACACATGATTTAGCTCCAAATCAATGCGAAGTAGAAGTCTTAGCTTGAACTCCTTGCGAAACGAATGATTTAGCTTCAAACACTTGGGACCATAAGTGATATAGCTTCAACTGCATGCGAAACGAACGAGTTTGCTTCAAATCCATGCGAACCAAACGAGTTAGCTTCAAATCCATGCGAAACTCATGATTTAGATTCAAATCAATGCGAAATAGAAGGCTGATTTTCGAATCCATGCGAAACAAATGGTTTAGATTCAAATACTTGTGATATACTAGATTTAGCTTCAACAGCATGCGAAACAAACGAGTTAGCTTTAAATCCATGCGATAGAAACGAGATAGCTTTAAATCCATGAGAAACACATGATTTAGCTTCAAATCAATGCGATATAGAAGGCTGATTATCGAATCCATGCGAAACAAATGGTTTAGCTTCAAATACTAGTGATATACATGATTTAGCTTCAACTACATGCGAAAGAAACGTGATAGCTTCAAATCCATGCCAAACACATGATTTAGCTCCAGATCAATGCGAAGTAGAAGTCTTAGCTTGAACTCCTTGCGAAACGAATGATTTAGCTTCAAACACTTGGGACCATAAGTGATATAGCTTCAACTGCATGCGAAACGAACGAGTTTGCTTCAAATCCATGCGAACCAAACGAGTTAGCTTCAAATCCATGCGAAACTCATGATTTAGATTCAAATCAATGCGAAATAGAAGGCTGATTTTCGAATCCATGCGAAACTCGTGATTTAGATTCAAATCAATGCGAAATAGAAGGCTGATTTTCGAATCCATGCGAAACTCGTGATTTAGATTCAAATCAATGCGAAATAGAAGGCTGATTTTCGAATCCATGCGAAACAAATAGGTTAGCTTCAAATACTTGTGATATACTAGATTTAGCTACAACTGCATGCGAAAGAAACGCGTTAGCTTTAAATCCATGCGAAACACATGATTTAGCTCCAAATCAATGCGAAGTAGAAGTCTTAGCTTGAACTCCATGCGAAACGAATGATTTAGCTTCAAACACTTGGGACCATAAGTGATATAGCTTCAACTGCATGCGAAACGAACGAGTTTGCTTGAAATCCATGCGATAGAAACGAGATAGCTTCAAATCCATGAGAAACACATGATTTAGCTTCAAATCAATGCGATATAGAAGGCTGATTTTCGAATCCATGCGAAACAAATGGTTTAGCTTCAAATAATTGTGATATACTAGATCTAGCATCAACTGCAGGCGAAACAAACGAGTTGGCTTCAAATCCAAGCGAAACACATGATTTAGCTTCAAATTCATGCATAACACATGGTTTAGCTTAATATTTACGCGAAACAAAAGGTTTAGCTTCAAATACTTTTGATATACATGATTTAGCTTCAACTGCATGCGAAACAATCGAGTTAGCTTCAAATACAAGCGAAACACATGATTTAGCATCAAATCAATTCGAAGTAGAAGGCTGATCTTCGAATCCATGCGAATCAAATTGTTTAGCTTCAAATACTTGTGATATACATGATTTTGCTTCAAATCCATGCGGAACAAACGAGTTAGCTTCAAGTCCATGCGAAACTCATGATTTAGCTTGAAATCAATGCGAAATAGAAGGCTGATTTTCGAATCCATGCGAAACAAAAGGTTTAGCTTCAAATACTTGTGATATACATGATTTTGCTTCAACTGCATGCGAAACAAACGAGTTAACTTCAAATCCATGCGAAACAAACGAGTTAGCTTCAAATCCATGCGAAACAAACGAGTTAGCTTCAAATCCATGCGAAACTCATGATTTAGATTCAAATCAATGCGAAATAGAAGGCTGATTTTCGAATCCATGCGAAACTCGTGATTTAGATTCAAATCAATGCGAAATAGAAGGCTGATTTTCGAATCCATGCGAAACAAATAGGTTAGCTTCAAATACTTGTGATATACTAGATTTAGCTACAACTGCATGCGAAAGAAACGCGTTAGCTTTAAATCCATGCGAAACACATGATTTAGCTCCAAATCAATGCGAAGTAGAAGTCTTAGCTTGAACTCCATGCGAAACGAATGATTTAGCTTCAAACACTTGGGACCATAAGTGATATAGCTTCAACTGCATGCGAAACGGACGAGTTTGCTTCAAATCCATGCGAAACTCATGATTTAGATTCAAATCAATGCGAAATAGAAGGCTGATTTTCGAATCCATGCGAAACAAATGGTTTAGCTTCAAATACTTGTGATATACAAGATTTAGCTTCAACAGCATGCGAAACAAACGAGTTAGCTTTAAATCCATGCGATAGAAACGAGATAGCTTCAAATCCATGAGAAACACATGATTTAGCTTCAAATCAATGCGATATAGAAGGCTGATTTTCGAATCCATGCGAAACAAATGGTTTAGCTTCAAATAATTGTGATATACTAGATCTAGCATCAACTGCAGGCGAAACAAACGAGTTGGCTTCAAATCCAAGCGAAACACATGATTTAGCTTCAAATTCATGCATAACACATGGTTTAGCTTAATATTTACGCGAAACAAAAGGTTTAGCTTCAAATACTTTTGATATACATGATTTAGCTTCAACTGCATGCGAAACAATCGAGTTAGCTTCAAATACAAGCGAAACACATGATTTAGCATCAAATCAATTCGAAGTAGAAGGCTGATCTTCGAATCCATGCGAATCAAATTGTTTAGCTTCAAATACTTGTGATATACATGATTTTGCTTCAAATCCATGCGGAACAAACGAGTTAGCTTCAAGTCCATGCGAAACTCATGATTTAGCTTGAAATCAATGCGAAATAGAAGGCTGATTTTCGAATCCATGCGAAACAAAAGGTTTAGCTTCAAATACTTGTGATATACATGATTTTGCTTCAACTGCATGCGAAACAAACGAGTTAACTTCAAATCCATGGGAAACACATGATTTAGCTTCAAATCAATGCGATATAGAAGGCTGATTTTCGAATCCATGTGAAACAAATGGTTTAGCTTCAAATACTAGTGATATACATGATTTAGATTCAACTGCATGCGAAAGAAACGTGATAGCTTCAAATCCATGCGAAACACATGATTTAGCTCCAAATCAATGCGTAGTAGAAGTCTTAGCTTGAACTCCATGCGAAACGAATGATTTAGCTTCAAACACTTGGGACCATAAGTGATATAGCTTCAACTGCATGCGAAACGAACGAGTTTGCTTCAAATCCATGCGAACCAAACGAGTTAGCTTCAAATCCATGCGAAACTCATGATTTAGATTCAAATCAATGCGAAATAGAAGGCTGATTTTCGAATCCATGCGAAACTCGTGATTTAGATTCAAATCAATGCGAAATAGAAGGCTGATTTTCGAATCCATGCGAAACAAATAGGTTAGCTTCAAATACTTGTGATATACTAGATTTAGCTACAACTGCATGCGAAAGAAACGCGTTAGCTTTAAATCCATTCGAAACACATGATTTAGGTCCAAATCAATGCGAAGTAGAAGGCTTAGATTCAACTCCATGCGAAACGAATGATTTAGCTTCAAATACTTGCGAACATAAGTGATATAACTTCAACAGCATGCGAAACAAACGAGTTAGCTTTAAATCCATGCGATAGAAACGAGATAGCTTTAAATCCATGAGAAACACATGATTTAGCTTCAAATCAATGCGATATAGAAGGCTGATTTTCAAATCCATGCGAAACAAATGGTTTAGCTTCAAATACTAGTGATATACATGATTTAGCTTCAACTGCATGCGAAAGAAACGTGATAGCTTCAAATCCATGCCAAACACATGATTTAGCTCCAAATCAATCCGAAGTAGAAGTCTTAGCTTGAACTCCATGCGAAACGAATGATTTAGCTTCAAACACTTGGGACCATAAGTGATATAGCTTCAACTGCATGCGAAACAAACGAGTTAGCTTCAAATCCATGCGAAACTCATGATTTAGATTCAAATCAATGCGAAATAGAAGGCTGATTTTCGAATCCATGCGAAACAAATGGTTTAGCTTCAAATACTAGTGATATACATGATTTAGCTTCAACTGCATGCGAAAGAAACGTGATAGCTTCAAATCCATGCCAAACACATGATTTAGCTCCAAATCAATGCGAAGTAGAAGTCTTAGCTTGAACTCCTTGCGAAACGAATGATTTAGCTTCAAACACTTGGGACCATAAGTGATATAGCTTCAACTGCATGCGAAACGAACGAGTTTGCTTCAAATCCATGCGAAACTCATGATTTAGATTCAAATCAATGCGAAATAGAAGGCTGATTTTCGAATCCATGCGAAACTCGTGATTTAGATTCAAATCAATGCGAAATAGAAGGCTGATTTTCGAATCCATGCGAAACAAATAGGTTAGCTTCAAATACTTGTGATATACTAGATTTAGCTACAACTGCATGCGAAAGAAACGCGTTAGCTTTAAATCCATGCGAAACACATGATTTAGCTCCAAATCAATGCGAAGTAGAAGGCTGATTTTCGAATCCATGCGAAACAAATGGTTTAGCTTCAAATACTTGTGATATACATGATTGAGCTTCAACTTCATGCGAAACAAACGTGTTAGCTTTGAATCCATGAGAAACACATGATTTGGCTTCAAATCAATGCGAAGTAGAAGGCTTAGCTTCAAAACCCATGCGAAACAAATGGTTTAGCTTCAAATACTTGAGATATACATGATTGAGCTTCAACTGCATGCGAAACAAACGTGTTAGCTTTAAATCCATGAGAAACACATGATTTGGCTTCAAATCAATGCGAAATAGAAGGCTGATTTTCGAATCCATGCAAAACAAATGGATTAACTTCAAATACTTGTGATATACATGATTTAGCTTCTACTGCATGCGAAACAAACGTGTTAGCTTTAAGTACATGCGAAACACATGATTTATCTCTAAATGAATGCGAAGTTGGAAGGCTTAGCTCCAAATCCATGAGAATCAAATGGTTTAGCTTCAAATACTTGTGATATACATGATTTAGGTTCAACTGCATGCGAAACTAACGAGTTAACTTCAAAACCAAGCGAAACACTTGATTTAGCTTCAAATCAATGCGAAGTAGAAGGCTGATTTTCGAATCCATGCGACACAAATGATTTAGCTTCAAATACTTGCGATATAAGTGATACAGCTTCAACTGCATGCGAAACAAACGAGTTAGCTTCAAATCCAAGCCTAACACATGATTTATCTTCAAATCAATGCGAAGTAGAAGGCTTAGCTTCAAATCCATGCGAAACAAATGGTTTAGCTTCAAATACTAGTGATATACATGATTTAGCTTCAACTGCTTGCGAAAGAAACGTGATAGCTTCAAATCCATGCGAAACACATGATTTAGCTCCAAATCAATGCGAAGTAGAAGTCTTAGCTTGAACTCCATGCGAAACGAATGATTTAGCTTCAAACACTTGGGACCATAAGTGATATAGCTTCAGCTGCATGCGAAACGAACGAGTTTGCTTCAAATCCATGCGAACCAAACGAGTTAGCTTCATATCCATGCGAAACTCATGATTTAGATTCAAATCAATGCGAAATAGAAGGCTGATTTTCGAATCCATGCGAAACAAATAGGTTAGCTTCAAATACTTGTGATATACATGATTTATCACCAAATGCAGGCGAAACAAAAGAGTTAGCTTCAAATCCATGGGAAACACATGATTTAGCTTCAAATCAATGCGATATAGAAGGCTGATTTTCGAATCCATGCGAAACAAATGGTTTAGCTTCAAATACTTGTGATATACTAGATTTAGCTACAACTGCATGCGAAAGAAACGCGTTAGCTTTAAATCCATGCGAAACACATGATTTAGCTCCAAATCAATGCGAAGTAGAAGTCTTAGCTTGAACTCCATGCGAAACGAATGATTTAGCTTCAAACACTTGGGACCATAATTGATATAGCTTCAACTGCATGCGAAACGAACGAGTTTGCTTCAAATCCATGCGAAACTCATGATTTAGATTCAAATCAATGCGAAATAGAAGGCTGATTTTCGAATCCATGCGAAACAAATGGTTTAGCTTCAAATACTTGTGATATACATGATTTTGCTTCAAATCCATGCGAAACAAACGAGTTAGCTTCAAGTCCATGCGAAACTCATGATTTAGCTTGAAATCAATGCGAAATAGAAGGCTGATTTTCGAATCCATGCGAAACAAATGATTCAGCTTCAAATTCCTTTGATATACATGAATTAGCTTCAACTGTATCTGAAAGAAACGAGTTAGCTTCTAATCCATGCGAAACGAATGATTTAGCTTCAAATACTTGTGATATACATGATTTTGCTTCAACTGCATGCGAAACAAACGAGTTAGCTTCAAATCCATGCGAAACACATGATTTAGATTCAAATCAATGCGAAATAGAAGGCTGATTTTCGAATCCATGCGAAACAAATGGTTTAGCTTCAAATACTTGTGATATACTAGATCTAGCTTCAACAGCATGCGAAACAAACGAGTTAGCTTTAAATCCATGCGATAGAAACGAGATAGCTTTAAATCCATGAGAAACACATGATTTAGCTTCAAATCAATGCGATATAGAAGGCTGATTTTCGAATCCATGCGAAACAAATGGTTTAGCTTCAAATACTAGTGATATACATGATTTAGCTTCAACTGCATGCGAAAGAAACGTGATAGCTTCAAATCCATGCCAAACACATGATTTAGCTCCAAATCAATGCGAAGTAGAAGTCTTAGCTTGAACTCCTTGCGAAACGAATGATTTAGCTTCAAACACTTGGGACCATAAGTGATATAGCTTCAACTGCATGCGAAACGAACGAGTTTGCTTCAAATCCATGCGAACCAAACGAGTTAGCTTCAAATCCATGCGAAACTCATGATTTAGATTCAAATCAATGCGAAATAGAAGGCTGATTTTCGAATCCATGCGAAACTCGTGATTTAGATTCAAATCAATGCGAAATAGAAGGCTGATTTTCGAATCCATGCGAAACAAATAGGTTAGCTTCAAATACTTGTGATATACTAGATTTAGCTACAACTGCATGCGAAAGAAACGCGTTAGCTTTAAATCCATGCGAAACACATGATTTAGCTCCAAATCAATGCGAAGTAGAAGTCTTAGCTTGAACTCCATGCGAAACAAATGGTTTAGCTTCAAATACTTGTGATATACTAGATTTAGCTTCAACAGCATGCGAAACAAACGAGTTAGCTTTAAATCCATGCGATAGAAACGAGATAGCTTTAAATCCATGAGAAACACATGATTTAGCTTCAAATCAATGCGATATAGAAGGCTGATTTTCGAATCCATGCGAAACAAATGGTTTAGCTTCAAATACTAGTGATATACATGATTTAGCTTCAACTGCATGCGAAAGAAACGTGATAGCTTCAAATCCATGCCAAACACATGATTTAGCTCCAAATCAATGCGAAGTAGAAGTCTTAGCTTGAACTCCTTGCGAAACGAATGATTTAGCTTCAAACACTTGGGACCATAAGTGATATAGCTTCAACTGCATGCGAAACGAACGAGTTTGCTTCAAATCCATGCGAAACTCATGATTTAGATTCAAATCAATGCGAAATAGAAGGCTGATTTTCGAATCCATGCGAAACAAATGGTTTAGCTTCAAATACTTGCGATATACTAGATTTAGCTTCAACAGCATGCGAAACAAACGAGTTAGCTTTAAATCCATGCGATAGAAACGAGATAGCTTCAAATCCATGAGAAACACATGATTTAGCTTCAAATCAATGCGATATAGAAGGCTGATTTTCGAATCCATGCGAAACAAATGGTTTAGCTTCAAATACTTGTGATATACTAGATTTAGCATCAACTGCAGGCGAAACAAACGAGTTGGCTTCAAATCCAAGCGAAACACATGATTTAGCTTCAAATTCATGCATAACACATGATTTAGCTTAATATTTATGCGAAACAAAAGGTTTAGCTTCAAATACTTTTGATATACATGATTTAGCTTCAACTGCATGCGAAACAATCGAGTTAGCTTCAAATACAAGCGAAACACATGATTTAGCATCAAATCAATTCGAAGTAGAAGGCTGAACTTCGAATCCATGCGAATCAAATTGTTTAGCTTCAAATACTTGTGATATACATGATTTTGCTTCAAATCCATGCGAAACAAACGAGTTAGCTTCAAGTCCATGCGAAACTCATGATTTAGCTTCAAGTCCATGCGAAACTCATGATTTAGCTTGAAATCAATGCGAAATAGAAGGCTGATTTTCGAATCCATGCGAAACAAATGATTCAGCTTCAAATTCCTTTGATATACATGATTTAGCTTCAACTGTATCTGAAACAAACGAGTTAGCTTCTAATCCATGCGAAACGAATGATTTAGCTTCAAATACTTGTGATATACATGATTTTGCTTCAACTGCATGCGAAACAAACGAGTTAGCTTCAAATCCATGCGAAACTCATGATTTAGATTCAAATCAATGCGAAATAGAAGGCTGATTTTCGAATCCATGCGAAACAAATGGTTTAGCTTCAAATACTTGTGATATACTAGATTTAGCTTCAACAGCATGCGAAACAAACGAGTTAGCTTTAAATCCATGCGATAGAAACGAGATAGCTTTAAATCCATGAGAAGCACATGATTTAGCTTCAAATCAATGCGATATAGAAGGCTGATTTTCGAATCCATGCGAAACAAATGGTTTAGCTTCAAATACTAGTAATATACATGATTTAGCTTCAACTGCATGCGAAAGAAACGTGATAGCTTCAAATCCATGCCAAACACATGATTTAGCTCCAAATCAATGCGAAGTAGAAGTCTTAGCTTGAACTCCTTGCGAAACGAATGATTTAGCTTCAAACACTTGGGACCGTAAGTGATATAGCTTCAACTGCATGCGAAACGAACGAGTTTGCTTCAAATCCATGCGAACCAAACGAGTTAGCTTCAAATCCATGCGAAACTCATGATTTAGATTCAAATCAATGCGAAATAGAAGACTGATTTTCGAATCCATGCGAAACTCGTGATTTAGATTCAAATCAATGCGAAATAGAAGGCTGATTTTCGAATCCATGCGAAACAAATAGGTTAGCTTCAAATACTTGTGATATACTAGATTTAGCTACAACTGCATGCGAAAGAAACGCGTTAGCTTTAAATCCATGCGAAACACATGATTTAGCTCCAAATCAATTGCGAAGTAGAAGTCTTAGCTTGAACTCCATGCGAAACGAATGATTTAGCTTCAAACACTTGGGACCATAAGTGATATAGCTTCAACTGCATGCGAAACGAACGAGTTTGCTTCAAATCCATGCGAAACTCATGATTTAGATTCAAATCAATGCGAAATAGAAGGCTGATTTTCGAATCCATGCGAAACAAATGGTTTAGCTTCAAATACTAGTGATATACATGATTTAGCTTCAACTGCATGCGAAAGAAACGTGATAGCTTCAAATCCATGCCAAACACATGATTTAGCTCCAAATCAATGCGAAGTAGAAGTCTTAGCTTGAACTCCTTGCGAAACGAATGATTTAGCTTCAAACACTTGGGACCATAAGTGATATAGCTTCAACTGCATGCGAAACGAACGAGTTTGCTTCAAATCCATGCGAACCAAACGAGTTAGCTTCAAATCCATGCGAAACTCATGATTTAGATTCAAATCAATGCGAAATAGAAGGCTGATTTTCGAATCCATGCGAAACTCGTGATTTAGATTCAAATCAATGCGAAATAGAAGGCTGATTTTCGAATCCATGCGAAACAAATAGGTTAGCTTCAAATACTTGTGATATACTAGATTTAGCTACAACTGCATGCGAAAGAAACGCGTTAGCTTTAAATCCATGCGAAACACATGATTTAGCTCCAAATCAATGCGAAGTAGAAGTCTTAGCTTGAACTCCATGCGAAACAAATGGTTTAGCTTCAAATACTTGTGATGTACTAGATTTAGCTTCAACAGCATGCGAAACAAACGAGTTAGCTTTAAATCCATGCGATAGAAACGAGATAGCTTTAAATCCATGAGAAACACATGATTTAGCTTCAAATCAATGCGATATAGAAGGCTGATTTTCGAATCCATGCGAAACAAATGGTTTAGCTTCAAATACTAGTGATATACATGATTTAGCTTCAACTGCATGCGAAAGAAACGTGATAGCTTCAAATCCATGCCAAACACATGATTTAGCTCCAAATCAATGCGAAGTAGAAGTCTTAGCTTGAACTCCTTGCGAAACGAATGATTTAGCTTCAAACACTTGGGACCATAAGTGATATAGCTTCAACTGCATGCGAAACGAACGAGTTTGCTTCAAATCCATGCGAAACTCATGATTTAGATTCAAATCAATGCGAAATAGAAGGCTGATTTTCGAATCCATGCGAAACAAATGGTTTAGCTTCAAATACTTGCGATATACTAGATTTAGCTTCAACAGCATGCGAAACAAACGAGTTAGCTTTAAATCCATGCGATAGAAACGAGATAGCTTCAAATCCATGAGAAACACATGATTTAGCTTCAAATCAATGCGATATAGAAGGCTGATTTTCGAATCCATGCGAAACTCGTGATTTGGATTCAAATCAATGCGAAATAGAAGGCTGATTTTCGAATCCATGCGAAACAAATAGGTTAGCTTCAAATACTTGTGATATACTAGATTTAGCTACAACTGCATGCGAAAGAAACGCGTTAGCTTTAAATCCATGCGAAACACATGATTTAGCTCCAAATCAATGCGAAGTAGAAGTCTTAGCTTGAACTCCATGCGAAACAAATGGTTTAGCTTCAAATACTTGTGATATACTAGATTTAGCTTCAACAGCATGCGAAACAAACGAGTTAGCTTTAAATCCATGCGATAGAAACGAGATAGCTTTAAATCCATGAGAAACACATGATTTAGCTTCAAATCAATGCGATATAGAAGGCTGATTTTCGAATCCATGCGAAACAAATGGTTTAGCTTCAAATACTAGTGATATACATGATTTAGCTTCAACTGCATGCGAAAGAAACGTGATAGCTTCAAATCCATGCCAAACACATGATTTAGCTCCAAATCAATGCGAAGTAGAAGTCTTAGCTTGAACTCCTTGCGAAACGAATGATTTAGCTTCAAACACTTGGGACCATAAGTGATATAGCTTCAACTGCATGCGAAACGAACGAGTTTGCTTCAAATCCATGCGAAACTCATGATTTAGATTCAAATCAATGCGAAATAGAAGGCTGATTTTCGAATCCATGCGAAACAAATGGTTTAGCTTCAAATACTTGCGATATACTAGATTTAGCTTCAACAGCATGCGAAACAAACGAGTTAGCTTTAAATCCATGCGATAGAAACGAGATAGCTTCAAATCCATGAGAAACACATGATTTAGCTTCAAATCAATGCGATATAGAAGGCTGATTTTCGAATCCATGCGAAACAAATGGTTTAGCTTCAAATACTTGTGATATACTAGATTTAGCATCAACTGCAGGCGAAACAAACGAGTTGGCTTCAAATCCAAGCGAAACACATGATTTAGCTTCAAATTCATGCATAACACATGGTTTAGCTTAATATTTATGCGAAACAAAAGGTTTAGCTTCAAATACTTTTGATATACATGATTTAGCTTCAACTGCATGCGAAACAATCGAGTTAGCTTCAAATACAAGCGAAACACATGATTTAGCATCAAATCAATTCGAAGTAGAAGGCTGAACTTCGAATCCATGCGAATCAAATTGTTTAGCTTCAAATACTTGTGATATACATGATTTTGCTTCAAATCCATGCGAAACAAACGAGTTAGCTTCAAGTCCATGCGAAACTCATGATTTAGCTTCAAGTCCATGCGAAACTCATGATTTAGCTTGAAATCAATGCGAAATAGAAGGCTGATTTTCGAATCCATGCGAAACAAATGATTCAGCTTCAAATTCCTTTGATATACATGATTTAGCTTCAACTGTATCTGAAACAAACGAGTTAGCTTCTAATCCATGCGAAACGAATGATTTAGCTTCAAATACTTGTGATATACATGATTTTGCTTCAACTGCATGCGAAACAAACGAGTTAGCTTCAAATCCATGCGAAACTCATGATTTAGATTCAAATCAATGCGAAATAGAAGGCTGATTTTCGAATCCATGCGAAACAAATGGTTTAGCTTCAAATACTTGTGATATACTAGATTTAGCTTCAACAGCATGCGAAACAAACGAGTTAGCTTTAAATCCATGCGATAGAAACGAGATAGCTTTAAATCCATGAGAAGCACATGATTTAGCTTCAAATCAATGCGATATAGAAGGCTGATTTTCGAATCCATGCGAAACAAATGGTTTAGCTTCAAATACTAGTAATATACATGATTTAGCTTCAACTGCATGCGAAAGAAACGTGATAGCTTCAAATCCATGCCAAACACATGATTTAGCTCCAAATCAATGCGAAGTAGAAGTCTTAGCTTGAACTCCTTGCGAAACGAATGATTTAGCTTCAAACACTTGGGACCGTAAGTGATATAGCTTCAACTGCATGCGAAACGAACGAGTTTGCTTCAAATCCATGCGAACCAAACGAGTTAGCTTCAAATCCATGCGAAACTCATGATTTAGATTCAAATCAATGCGAAATAGAAGACTGATTTTCGAATCCATGCGAAACTCGTGATTTAGATTCAAATCAATGCGAAATAGAAGGCTGATTTTCGAATCCATGCGAAACAAATAGGTTAGCTTCAAATACTTGTGATATACTAGATTTAGCTACAACTGCATGCGAAAGAAACGCGTTAGCTTTAAATCCATGCGAAACACATGATTTAGCTCCAAATCAATTGCGAAGTAGAAGTCTTAGCTTGAACTCCATGCGAAACGAATGATTTAGCTTCAAACACTTGGGACCATAAGTGATATAGCTTCAACTGCATGCGAAACGAACGAGTTTGCTTCAAATCCATGCGAAACTCATGATTTAGATTCAAATCAATGCGAAATAGAAGGCTGATTTTCGAATCCATGCGAAACAAATGGTTTAGCTTCAAATACTTGTGATATACTAGATCTAGCTTCAACAGCATGCGAAACAAACGAGTTAGCTTTAAATCCATGCGATAGAAACGAGATAGCTTTAAATCCATGAGAAACACATGATTTAGCTTCAAATCAATGCGATATAGAAGGCTGATTTTCGAATCCATGCGAAACAAATGGTTTAGCTTCAAATACTAGTGATATACATGATTTAGCTTCAACTGCATGCGAAAGAAACGTGATAGCTTCAAATCCATGCCAAACACATGATTTAGCTCCAAATCAATGCGAAGTAGAAGTCTTAGCTTGAACTCCTTGCGAAACGAATGATTTAGCTTCAAACACTTGGGACCATAAGTGATATAGCTTCAACTGCATGCGAAACGAACGAGTTTGCTTCAAATCCATGCGAACCAAACGAGTTAGCTTCAAATCCATGCGAAACTCATGATTTAGATTCAAATCAATGCGAAATAGAAGGCTGATTTTCGAATCCATGCGAAACTCGTGATTTAGATTCAAATCAATGCGAAATAGAAGGCTGATTTTCGAATCCATGCGAAACAAATAGGTTAGCTTCAAATACTTGTGATATACTAGATTTAGCTACAACTGCATGCGAAAGAAACGCGTTAGCTTTAAATCCATGCGAAACACATGATTTAGCTCCAAATCAATGCGAAGTAGAAGTCTTAGCTTGAACTCCATGCGAAACAAATGGTTTAGCTTCAAATACTTGTGATGTACTAGATTTAGCTTCAACAGCATGCGAAACAAACGAGTTAGCTTTAAATCCATGCGATAGAAACGAGATAGCTTTAAATCCATGAGAAACACATGATTTAGCTTCAAATCAATGCGATATAGAAGGCTGATTTTCGAATCCATGCGAAACAAATGGTTTAGCTTCAAATACTAGTGATATACATGATTTAGCTTCAACTGCATGCGAAAGAAACGTGATAGCTTCAAATCCATGCCAAACACATGATTTAGCTCCAAATCAATGCGAAGTAGAAGTCTTAGCTTGAACTCCTTGCGAAACGAATGATTTAGCTTCAAACACTTGGGACCATAAGTGATATAGCTTCAACTGCATGCGAAACGAACGAGTTTGCTTCAAATCCATGCGAAACTCATGATTTAGATTCAAATCAATGCGAAATAGAAGGCTGATTTTCGAATCCATGCGAAACTCGTGATTTAGATTCAAATCAATGCGAAATAGAAGGCTGATTTTCGAATCCATGCGAAACAAATAGGTTAGCTTCAAATACTTGTGATATACTAGATTTAGCTACAACTGCATGCGAAAGAAACGCGTTAGCTTTAAATCCATGCGAAACACATGATTTAGCTCCAAATCAATGCGAAGTAGAAGTCTTAGCTTGAACTCCATGCGAAACAAATGGTTTAGCTTCAAATACTTGTGATATACTAGATTTAGCTTCAACAGCATGCGAAACAAACGAGTTAGCTTTAAATCCATGCGATAGAAACGAGATAGCTTTAAATCCATGAGAAACACATGATTTAGCTTCAAATCAATGCGATATAGAAGGCTGATTTTCGAATCCATGCGAAACAAATGGTTTAGCTTCAAATACTAGTGATATACATGATTTAGCTTCAACTGCATGCGAAAGAAACGTGATAGCTTCAAATCCATGCCAAACACATGATTTAGCTCCAAATCAATGCGAAGTAGAAGTCTTAGCTTGAACTCCTTGCGAAACGAATGATTTAGCTTCAAACACTTGGGACCATAAGTGATATAGCTTCAACTGCATGCGAAACGAACGAGTTTGCTTCAAATCCATGCGAAACTCATGATTTAGATTCAAATCAATGCGAAATAGAAGGCTGATTTTCGAATCCATGCGAAACAAATGGTTTAGCTTCAAATACTTGCGATATACTAGATTTAGCTTCAACAGCATGCGAAACAAACGAGTTAGCTTTAAATCCATGCGATAGAAACGAGATAGCTTCAAATCCATGAGAAACACATGATTTAGCTTCAAATCAATGCGATATAGAAGGCTGATTTTCGAATCCATGCGAAACAAATGGTTTAGCTTCAAATACTTGTGATATACTAGATTTAGCATCAACTGCAGGCGAAACAAACGAGTTGGCTTCAAATCCAAGCGAAACACATGATTTAGCTTCAAATTCATGCATAACACATGGTTTAGCTTAATATTTATGCGAAACAAAAGGTTTAGCTTCAAATACTTTTGATATACATGATTTAGCTTCAACTGCATGCGAAACAATCGAGTTAGCTTCAAATACAAGCGAAACACATGATTTAGCATCAAATCAATTCGAAGTAGAAGGCTGAACTTCGAATCCATGCGAATCAAATTGTTTAGCTTCAAATACTTGTGATATACATGATTTTGCTTCAAATCCATGCGAAACAAACGAGTTAGCTTCAAGTCCATGCGAAACTCATGATTTAGCTTCAAGTCCATGCGAAACTCATGATTTAGCTTGAAATCAATGCGAAATAGAAGGCTGATTTTCGAATCCATGCGAAACAAATGATTCAGCTTCAAATTCCTTTGATATACATGATTTAGCTTCAACTGTATCTGAAACAAACGAGTTAGCTTCTAATCCATGCGAAACGAATGATTTAGCTTCAAATACTTGTGATATACATGATTTTGCTTCAACTGCATGCGAAACAAACGAGTTAGCTTCAAATCCATGCGAAACTCATGATTTAGATTCAAATCAATGCGAAATAGAAGGCTGATTTTCGAATCCATGCGAAACAAATGGTTTAGCTTCAAATACTTGTGATATACTAGATTTAGCTTCAACAGCATGCGAAACAAACGAGTTAGCTTTAAATCCATGCGATAGAAACGAGATAGCTTTAAATCCATGAGAAGCACATGATTTAGCTTCAAATCAATGCGATATAGAAGGCTGATTTTCGAATCCATGCGAAACAAATGGTTTAGCTTCAAATACTAGTAATATACATGATTTAGCTTCAACTGCATGCGAAAGAAACGTGATAGCTTCAAATCCATGCCAAACACATGATTTAGCTCCAAATCAATGCGAAGTAGAAGTCTTAGCTTGAACTCCTTGCGAAACGAATGATTTAGCTTCAAACACTTGGGACCGTAAGTGATATAGCTTCAACTGCATGCGAAACGAACGAGTTTGCTTCAAATCCATGCGAACCAAACGAGTTAGCTTCAAATCCATGCGAAACTCATGATTTAGATTCAAATCAATGCGAAATAGAAGACTGATTTTCGAATCCATGCGAAACTCGTGATTTAGATTCAAATCAATGCGAAATAGAAGGCTGATTTTCGAATCCATGCGAAACAAATAGGTTAGCTTCAAATACTTGTGATATACTAGATTTAGCTACAACTGCATGCGAAAGAAACGCGTTAGCTTTAAATCCATGCGAAACACATGATTTAGCTCCAAATCAATTGCGAAGTAGAAGTCTTAGCTTGAACTCCATGCGAAACGAATGATTTAGCTTCAAACACTTGGGACCATAAGTGATATAGCTTCAACTGCATGCGAAACGAACGAGTTTGCTTCAAATCCATGCGAAACTCATGATTTAGATTCAAATCAATGCGAAATAGAAGGCTGATTTTCGAATCCATGCGAAACAAATGGTTTAGCTTCAAATACTTGTGATATACTAGATCTAGCTTCAACAGCATGCGAAACAAACGAGTTAGCTTTAAATCCATGCGATAGAAACGAGATAGCTTTAAATCCATGAGAAACACATGATTTAGCTTCAAATCAATGCGATATAGAAGGCTGATTTTCGAATCCATGCGAAACAAATGGTTTAGCTTCAAATACTAGTGATATACATGATTTAGCTTCAACTGCATGCGAAAGAAACGTGATAGCTTCAAATCCATGCCAAACACATGATTTAGCTCCAAATCAATGCGAAGTAGAAGTCTTAGCTTGAACTCCTTGCGAAACGAATGATTTAGCTTCAAACACTTGGGACCATAAGTGATATAGCTTCAACTGCATGCGAAACGAACGAGTTTGCTTCAAATCCATGCGAACCAAACGAGTTAGCTTCAAATCCATGCGAAACTCATGATTTAGATTCAAATCAATGCGAAATAGAAGGCTGATTTTCGAATCCATGCGAAACTCGTGATTTAGATTCAAATCAATGCGAAATAGAAGGCTGATTTTCGAATCCATGCGAAACAAATAGGTTAGCTTCAAATACTTGTGATATACTAGATTTAGCTACAACTGCATGCGAAAGAAACGCGTTAGCTTTAAATCCATGCGAAACACATGATTTAGCTCCAAATCAATGCGAAGTAGAAGTCTTAGCTTGAACTCCATGCGAAACAAATGGTTTAGCTTCAAATACTTGTGATGTACTAGATTTAGCTTCAACAGCATGCGAAACAAACGAGTTAGCTTTAAATCCATGCGATAGAAACGAGATAGCTTTAAATCCATGAGAAACACATGATTTAGCTTCAAATCAATGCGATATAGAAGGCTGATTTTCGAATCCATGCGAAACAAATGGTTTAGCTTCAAATACTAGTGATATACATGATTTAGCTTCAACTGCATGCGAAAGAAACGTGATAGCTTCAAATCCATGCCAAACACATGATTTAGCTCCAAATCAATGCGAAGTAGAAGTCTTAGCTTGAACTCCTTGCGAAACGAATGATTTAGCTTCAAACACTTGGGACCATAAGTGATATAGCTTCAACTGCATGCGAAACGAACGAGTTTGCTTCAAATCCATGCGAAACTCATGATTTAGATTCAAATCAATGCGAAATAGAAGGCTGATTTTCGAATCCATGCGAAACAAATGGTTTAGCTTCAAATACTTGCGATATACTAGATTTAGCTTCAACAGCATGCGAAACAAACGAGTTAGCTTTAAATCCATGCGATAGAAACGAGATAGCTTCAAATCCATGAGAAACACATGATTTAGCTTCAAATCAATGCGATATAGAAGGCTGATTTTCGAATCCATGCGAAACAAATGGTTTAGCTTCAAATACTTGTGATATACTAGATTTAGCATCAACTGCAGGCGAAACAAACGAGTTGGCTTCAAATCCAAGCGAAACACATGATTTAGCTTCAAATTCATGCATAACACATGGTTTAGCTTAATATTTATGCGAAACAAAAGGTTTAGCTTCAAATACTTGTGATATACATGATTTAGCTTCAACTGCATGCGAAACAATCGAGTTAGCTTCAAATACAAGCGAAACACATGATTTAGCATCAAATCAATTCGAAGTAGAAGGCTGAACTTCGAATCCATGCGAATCAAATTGTTTAGCTTCAAATACTTGTGATATACATGATTTTGCTTCAAATCCATGCGAAACAAACGAGTTAGCTTCAAGTCCATGCGAAACTCATGATTTAGCTTCAAGTCCATGCGAAACTCATGATTTAGCTTGAAATCAATGCGAAATAGAAGGCTGATTTTCGAATCCATGCGAAACAAATGATTCAGCTTCAAATTCCTTTGATATACATGATTTAGCTTCAACTGTATCTGAAACAAACGAGTTAGCTTCTAATCCATGCGAAACGAATGATTTAGCTTCAAATACTTGTGATATACATGATTTTGCTTCAACTGCATGCGAAACAAACGAGTTAGCTTCAAATCCATGCGAAACTCATGATTTAGATTCAAATCAATGCGAAATAGAAGGCTGATTTTCGAATCCATGCGAAACAAATGGTTTAGCTTCAAATACTTGTGATATACTAGATTTAGCTTCAACAGCATGCGAAACAAACGAGTTAGCTTTAAATCCATGCGATAGAAACGAGATAGCTTTAAATCCATGAGAAGCACATGATTTAGCTTCAAATCAATGCGATATAGAAGGCTGATTTTCGAATCCATGCGAAACAAATGGTTTAGCTTCAAATACTAGTAATATACATGATTTAGCTTCAACTGCATGCGAAAGAAACGTGATAGCTTCAAATCCATGCCAAACACATGATTTAGCTCCAAATCAATGCGAAGTAGAAGTCTTAGCTTGAACTCCTTGCGAAACGAATGATTTAGCTTCAAACACTTGGGACCGTAAGTGATATAGCTTCAACTGCATGCGAAACGAACGAGTTTGCTTCAAATCCATGCGAACCAAACGAGTTAGCTTCAAATCCATGCGAAACTCATGATTTAGATTCAAATCAATGCGAAATAGAAGACTGATTTTCGAATCCATGCGAAACTCGTGATTTAGATTCAAATCAATGCGAAATAGAAGGCTGATTTTCGAATCCATGCGAAACAAATGGTTAAGCTTCAAATACTTGTGATATACATGATTTAGCTACAACTGCATGCGAAAGAAACGTGATAGCTTCAAATCCATGCCAAACACATGATTTAGCTCCAAATCAATGCGAAGTAGAAGGCTGATTTTCGAATCCATGCGAAACAAATGGTTAAGCTTCAAATACTTGTGATATACATGATTTTGCTTCAAATCCATGCGAAACAAACGAGTTAGCTTCAAGTCCATGCGAAACTCATGATGTAGCTTGAAATCAATGCGAAATAGAAGGCTGATTTTCGAATCCATGCGAAACAAATGATTCAGCTTCAAATTCCTTTGATATACATGATTTAGCTTCAACTGTATCTGAAACAAACGAGTTAGCTTCAAATCCATGCGAAACGAATGATTTAGCTTCAAATACTTGTGATATACATGATTTTGCTTCAACTGCATGCGAAACAAACGAGTTAGCTTCAAATCCATGCGAAACTCATGATTTAGATTCAAATCAATGCGAAATAGAAGGCTGATTTTCGAATCCATGCGAAACAAATGGTTTAGCTTCAAATACTTGTGATATACTAGATTTAGCTACAACTGCATGCGAAAGAAACGCGTTAGCTTTAAATCCATGCGAAACACATGATTTAGCTCCAAATCAATGCGAAGTAGAAGTCTTAGCTTGAACTCCATGCGAAACGAATGATTTAGCTTCAAACACTTGGGACCATAAGTGATATAGCTTCAACTGCATGCGCAAGAAACGTGATAGCTTTAAATCCATGCGAAACACATGATTTAGCTCCAAATCAATGCGAAGTAGAAGGCTTAGCTTGAACTCCATGCGAAACGAATGATTTAGCTTCAAACACTTGGGACCATAAGTGATATAGCTTCAACTGCATGCGAAACGAACGAGTTTGCTTCAAATCCATGCGATAGAAACGAGATAGCTTTAAATCCATGCGAAACTCATGATTTAGATTCAAATCAATGCGAAATAGAAGGCTGATTTTCGAATCCATGCGAAACAAATGGTTTAGCTTCAAATACTTGTGTTATACTAGATTTAGCTTCAACAGCATGCGAAACAAACGAGCTAGATTTAAATCCATGCGATAGAAACGAGATAGCTTCAAATCCATGAGAAACACATGATTTAGCTTCAAATCAATGCGATATAGAAGGCTGATTTTCGAATCCATGCGAAACAAATGGTTTAGCTTCAAATACTTGTGATATACTAGATGTAGCATCAACTGCAGGCGAAACAAACGAGTTGGCTTCAAATCCAAGCGAAACACATGATTTAGCTTCAAATTCATGCATAACACATGGTTTAGCTTAATATTTATGCGAAACAAAAGGTTTAGCTTCAAATACTTTTGATATACATGATTTAGCTTCAACTGCTTGCCAAACAATCGAGTTAGCTTCAAATACAAGCGAAACACATGATTTAGCATCAAATCAATTCGAAGTAGAAGGCTGAACTTCGAACCCATGCGAATCAAATTGTTTAGCTTCAAATACTTGTGTTATACTAGATTTAGCTTCAACAGCATGCGAAACAAACGAGTTAGCTTTAAATCCATGCGATAGAAACGAGATAGCTTCAAATCCATGAGAAACACATGATTTAGCTTCAAATCAATGCGATATAGAAGGCTGATTTTCGAATCCATGCGAAACAAATGGTTTAGCTTCAAATACTTGTGATATACTAGATTTAGCATCAACTGCAGGCGAAACAAACGAGTTGGCTTCAAATCCAAGCGAAACGCATGATTTAGCTTCAAATTCATGCATAACACATGGTTTAGCTTAATATTTATGCGAAACAAAAGGTTTAGCTTCAAATACTTTTGATATACATGATTTAGCTTCAACTGCATGCGAAACAATCGAGTTAGCTTCAAATACAAGCGAAACACATGATTTAGCATCAAATCAATTCGAAGTAGAAGGCTGAACTTCGAATCCATGCGAATCAAATTGTTTAGCTTCAAATACTTGTGATATACACGATTTTGCTTCAAATCCATGCGAAACAAACGAGTTAGCTTCAAGTCCATGCGAAACTCATGATTTAGCTTGAAATCAATGCGAAATAGAAGGCTGATTTTCGAATCCATGCGAAACAAATGATTCAGCTTCAAATTCCTTTGATATACATGATTTAGCTTCAACTGTATCTGAAACAAATGAGTTAGCTTCAAATCCATGCGAAACGAATGATTTAGCTTCAAATACTTGTGATATACATGATTTTGCTTCAACTGCATGCGAAACAAACGAGTTAGCTTCAAATCCATGCGAAACTCATGATTTAGATTCAAATCAATGCGAAATAGAAGGCTGATTTTCGAATCCATGCGAAACAAATGGTTTAGCTTCAAATACTTGTGATATACTAGATTTAGCTTCAACAGCATGCGAAACAAACGAGTTAGCTTTAAATCCATGCGATAGAAACGAGATAGCTTTAAATCCATGAGAAACACATGATTTAGCTTCAAATCAATGCGAAGTGGAAGGCTGATTTTCGAATCCATGCGAAACAAATGGTTTAGCTTCAGATACTTGTGATATACATGATTTTGCTTCAAATCCATGCGAAACAAACGAGTTAGCTTCAAGTCCATGCGAAACTCATGATTTAGATTCAAATCAATGCGAAATAGAAGGCTGATTTTCGAATCCATGCGAAACAAATGGTTTAGCTTCAAATACTTGTGATATACTAGATTTAGCTACAACTGCATGCGAAAGAAACGCGTTAGCTTTAAATCCATGCGAAACACATGATTTAGCTCCTAATCAATGCGAAGTAGAAGTCTTAGCTTGAACTCCATGCGAAACGAATGATTTAGCTTCAAACACTTGGGACCATAAGTGATATAGCTTCAACTGCTTGCGAAACAAACGAGTTAGCTTCAAATCCATGCGAAACTCATGATTTAGATTCAAATCAATGCGAAATAGAAGGCTGATTTTCGAATCCATGCGAAACAAATGGTTTAGCTTCAAATACTTGTGATATACTAGATTTAGCTTCAACAGCATGCGAAACAAACGAGTTAGCTTTAAATCGATGCGGTAGAAACGAGATAGCTTTAAATCCATGAGAAACACATGATTTAGCTTCAAATCAATGCGATATAGAAGGCTGATTTTCGAATCCATGCGAAACAAATGGTTTAGCTTCAAATACTAGTGATATACATGATTTAGCTTCAACTGCATGCGAAAGAAACGTGATAGCTTCAAATCCATGCCAAACACATGATTTAGCTCCAAATCAATGCGAAGTAGAAGTCTTAGCTTGAACTCCTTGCGAAACGAATGATTTAGCTTCAAACACTTGGGACCATAAGTGATATAGCTTCAACTGCATGCGAAACGAACGAGTTTGCTTCAAATCCATGCGAAACTCATGATTTAGATTCAAATCAATGCGAAATAGAAGGCTGATTTTTGAATCCATGCGAAACTCGTGATTTAGCTCCAAATCAATGCGAAGTAGAAGGCTGATTTTCGAATCCATGCGAAACAAATGGTTTAGCTTCAAATACTTGTGATATACGTGATTGAGCTTCAACTGCATGCGAAACAAACGTGTTAGCTTTAAATCCATGAGAAACACATGATTTGGCTTCAAATCAATGCGAAGTAGAAGGCTTAGCTTCAAAACCCATGCGAAACAAATGGTTTAGCTTCAAATACTTGAGATATACATGATTGAGCTTCAACTGCATGCGAAACAAACGTGTTAGCTTTAAATCCATGAGAAACACATGATTTGGCTTCAAATCAATGCGAAATAGAAGGCTGATTTTCGAATCCATGCAAAACAAATGGATTAACTTCAAATACTTGTGATATACATGATTTAGCTTCTACTGCATGCGAAACAAACGTGTTAGCTTTAAGTCCATGCGAAACACATGATTTATCTCTAAATGAATGCGAAGTTGGAAGGCTTAGCTCCAAATCCATGAGAATCAAATGGTTTAGCTTCAAATACTTGTGATATACATGATTTAGGTTCAACTGCATGCGAAACTAACGAGTTAACTTCAAATCCAAGCGAAACACATGATTTAGCTTCAAATCAATGCGAAGTAGAAGGCTGATTTTCGAATCCATGCGACACAAATGATTTAGCTTCAAATACTTGCGATATAAGTGATACAGCTTCAACTGCATGCGAAACAAACGAGTTAGCTTCAAATCCAAGACTAACACATGATTTATCTTCAAATCAATGCGAAGTAGAAGGCTTAGCTTCAAATCCATGCGAAACAAATGGTTTAGCTTCAAATACTAGTGATATACATGATTTAGCTTCAACTGCATGCGAAAGAAACGTGATAGCTTCAAATCCATGCGATACACATGATTTAGCTCCAAATCGATGCGAAGTAGAAGTCTTAGCTTGAACTCCATGCGAAACGAATGATTTAGATTCAAACACTTGGGACCATAAGTGATATAGCTTCAGCTGCATGCGAAACGAACGAGTTTGCTTCAAATCCATGCGAACCAAACGAGTTAGCTTCATATCCATGCGAAACTCATGATTTAGATTCAAATCAATGCGAGATAGAAGGCTGATTTTCGTATCCATGCGAAACAAATAGGTTAGCTTCAAATACTTGTGATATACATGATTTATCACCAAATGCAGGCGAAACAAAAGAGTTAGCTTCAAATCCATGGGAAACACATGATTTAGCTTCAAATCAATGCGATATAGAAGGCTGATTTTCGAATCCATGCGAAACAAGTGGTTTAGCTTCAAATACTTGTGATATACTAGATTTAGCTACAACTGCATGCGAAAGAAACGTGTTAGCTTTAAATCCATGCGAAACACATGATTTAGCTCCAAATCAATGCGAAGTAGAAGTCTTAGCTTGAACTCCATGCGAAACGAATGATTTAGCTTCAAACACTTGGGACCATAAGTGATATAGCTTCAACTGCATGCGAAACGAACGAGTTTGCTTCAAATCCATGCGAAACTCATGATTTAGATTCAAATCAATGCGAAATAGAAGGCTGATTTTCGAATCCATGCGAAACTCGTGATTTAGATTCAAATCAATGCGAAATAGAAGGCTGATTTTCGAATCCATGCGAAACAAATAGGTTAGCTTCAAATACTTGTGATATACTAGATTTAGCTACAACTGCATGCGAAAGAAACGCGTTAGCTTTAAATCCATGCGAAACACATGATTTAGCTCCAAATCAATGCGAAGTAGAAGGCTGATTTTCGAATCCATGCGAAACAAATGGTTTAGCTTCAAATACTTGTGATATACGTGATTGAGCTTCAACTGCATGCGAAACAAACGTGTTAGCTTTAAATCCATGAGAAACACATGATTTGGCTTCAAATCAATGCGAAGTAGAAGTCTTAGCTTCAAAACCCATGCGAAACAAATGGTTTAGCTTCAAATACTTGAGATATACATGATTGAGCTTCATCTGCATGCGAAACAAACGTGTTAGCTTTAAATCCATGAGAAACACATGATTTGGCTTCAAATCAATGCGAAATAGAAGGCTGATTTTCGAATCCATGCAAAACAAATGGATTAACTTCAAATACTTGTGATATACATGATTTAGCTTCTACTGCATGCGAAACAAACGTGTTAGCTTTAAGTCCATGCGAAACACATGATTTATCTCTAAATGAATGCGAAGTTGGAAGGCTTAGCTCCAAATCTATGAGAATCAAATGGTTTAGCTTCAAATACTTGTGATATACATGATTTAGGTTCAACTGCATGCGAAACTAACGAGTTAACTTCAAATCCAAGCGAAACACTTGATTTAGCTTCAAATCAATGCGAAGTAGAAGGCTGATATTCGAATCCATGCGACACAAATGATTTAGCTTCAAATACTTGCGATATAAGTGATACAGCTTCAACTGCATGCGAAACAAACGAGTTAGCTTCAAATCCAAGCCTAACACATGGTTTATCTTCAAATCAATGCGAAGTAGAAGGCTGATTTTCGAATCCATGCGAAACAAATGGTTTAGCTTCAAATACTTGTGATATACGTGATTGAGCTTCAACTGCATGCGAAAGAAACGCGTTAGCTTTAAATCCATGCGAAACACATGATTTAGCTCCAAATAAATGCGAAGTAGAAGTCTTAGCTTGAACTCCATGCGACACGAATGATTTAGCTTCAAACACTTGGGACCATAAGTGATATAGCTTCAACTGCATGCGAAACGAACGAGTTTGCTTCAAATCCATGCGAAACTCGTGATTTAGATTCAAATCAATGCGAAATAGAAGGCTGATTTTCGAATCCATGCGAAACAAATGGTTTAGCTTCAAATACTTGTGATATACTAGATTTAGCTTCAACAGCATGCGAAACAAACGAGTTAGCTTTAAATCCATGCGAACCAAACGAGTTAGCCTCATATCCATGCGAAACTCATGATTTAGATTCAAATCAATGCGAAATAGAAGGCTGATTATCGAATCCATGCGAAACAAATAGGTTAGCTTCAAATACTTGTGATATACTAGATTTAGCTACAACTGCATGCGAAAGAAACGCGTTAGCTTTAAATCCATGCGAAACACATGATTTAGCTCCAAATCAATGCGAAGTAGAAGGCTGATTTTCGAATCCATGCGAAACAAATGGTTTAGCTTCAAATACTTGTGATATACGTGATTGAGCTTCAACTGCATGCGAAACAAACGTGTTAGCTTAAAATCCATGAGAAACACATGATTTGGCTTCAAATCAATGCGAAGTAGAAGGCTTAGCTTCAAAACCCATGCGAAACAAATGGTTTAGCTTCAAATACTTGAGATATACATGATTGAGCTTCAACTGCATGCGAAACAAACGTGTTAGCTTTAAATCCATGAGAAACACATGATTTGGCTTCAAATCAATGCGAAATAGAAGGCTGATTTTCGAATCCATGCAAAACAAATGGATTAACTTCAAATACTTGTGATATACATGATTTAGCTTCTACTGCATGCGAAACAAACGTGTTAGCTTTAAGTCCATGCGAAACACATGATTTATCTCTAAATGAATGCGAAGTTGGAAGGCTTAGCTCCAAATCCATGAGAATCAAATGGTTTAGCTTCAAATACTTGTGATATACATGATTTAGGTTCAACTGCATGCGAAACTAACGAGTTAACTTCAAATCCATGAGAAACACATGATTTAGCTTCAAATCAATGCGATATAGAAGGCTGATTTTCGAATCCATGCGAAACAAATGGTTTAGCTTCAAATACTTGTGATATACTAGATGTAGCATCAACTGCAGGCGAAACAAACGAGTTGGCTTCAAATCCAAGCGAAACACATGATTTAGCTTCAAATTCATGCATAACACATGGTTTAGCTTAATATTTATGCGAAACAAAAGGTTTAGCTTCAAATACTTTTGATATACATGATTTAGCTTCAACTGCTTGCCAAACAATCGAGTTAGCTTCAAATACAAGCGAAACACATGATTTAGCATCAAATCAATTCGAAGTAGAAGGCTGAACTTCGAATCCATGCGAATCAAATTGTTTAGCTTCAAATACTTGTGTTATACTAGATTTAGCTTCAACAGCATGCGAAACAAACGAGTTAGCTTTAAATCCATGCGATAGAAACGAGATAGCTTCAAATCCATGAGAAACACATGATTTAGCTTCAAATCAATGCGATATAGAAGGCTGATTTTCGAATCCATGCGAAACAAATGGTTTAGCTTCAAATACTTGTGATATACTAGATTTAGCATCAACTGCAGGCGAAACAAACGAGTTGGCTTCAAATCCAAGCGAAACACATGATTTAGCTTCAAATTCATGCATAACACATGGTTTAGCTTAATATTTATGCGAAACAAAAGGTTTAGCTTCAAATACTTTTGATATACATGATTTAGCTTCAACTGCATGCGAAACAATCGAGTTAGCTTCAAATACAAGCGAAACACATGATTTAGCATCAAATCAATTCGAAGTAGAAGGCTGAACTTCGAATCCATGCGAATCAAATTGTTTAGCTTCAAATACTTGTGATATACATGATTTTGCTTCAAATCCATGCGAAACAAACGAGTTAGCTTCAAGTCCATGCGAAACTCATGATTTAGCTTGAAATCAATGCGAAATAGAAGGCTGATTTTCGAATCCATGCGAAACAAATGATTCAGCTTCAAATTCCTTTGATATACATGATTTAGCTTCAACTGTATCTGAAACAAACGAGTTAGCTTCAAATCCATGCGAAACGAATGATTTAGCTTCAAATACTTGTGATATACATGATTTTGCTTCAACTGCATGCGAAACGAACGAGTTTGCTTCAAATCCATGCGAACCAAGCGAGTTAGCTTCAAATCCATGCGAAACTCATGATTTAGATTCAAATCAATGCGAACTAGAAGGCTGATTTTCGAATCCATGCGAAACTCGTGATTTAGATTCAAATCAATGCGAAATAGAAGGCTGATTTTCGAATCCATGCGAAACAAATAGGTTAGCTTCAAATACTTGTGATATACTAGATTTAGCTACAACTGCATGCGAAAGAAACGCGTTAGCTTTAAATCCATGCGAAACACATGATTTAGCTCCAAATAAATGCGAAGTAGAAGTCTTAGCTTGAACTCCATGCGACACGAATGATTTAGCTTCAAACACTTGGGACCATAAGTGATATAGCTTCAACTGCATGCGAAACAAACGAGTTAGCTTCAAATCCATGCGAAACTCATGATTTAGATTCAAATCAATGCGAAATAGAAGGCTGATTTTCGAATCCATGCGAAACAAATGGTTTAGCTTCAAATACTTGTGATATACTAGATTTAGCATCAACTGCAGGCGAAACAAACGAGTTGGCTTCAAATCCAAGCGAAACACATGATTTAGCTTCAAATTCATGCATAACACATGGTTTAGCTTAATATTTATGCGA
The DNA here is from genome assembly GCF_051020955.1 of Megalopta genalis. NCBI lineage: Eukaryota > Metazoa > Arthropoda > Insecta > Hymenoptera > Halictidae > Megalopta > Megalopta genalis. The sequence goes on from NW_027476372.1 coordinate 133,674, forward strand.
AACAAAAGGTTTAGCTTCAAATACTTTTGATATACATGATTTAGCTTCAACTGCATGCGAAACAATCGAGTTAGCTTCAAATACAAGCGAAACACATGATTTAGTATCAAATCAATTCGAAGTAGAAGGCTGATCTTCGAATCCATGCGAATCAAATTGTTTAGCTTCAAATACTTGTGATATACATGATTGAGCTTCAACTGCATTCGAAACAAACGTGTTAGCTTTAAATCCATGTGAAACACATGATTTGGCTTCAAATCAATGCGAAGTAGAAGGCTTAGCTTCAAAACCCATGCGAAACAAATGGTTTAGCTTCAAATACTTGAGATATACATGATTGAGCTTCAACTGCATGCGAAACAAACGAGTTAGCTTTAAATCCATGCGATAGAAACGAGATAGCTTTAAATCCATGAGAAACACATGATTTAGCTTCAAATCAATGCGATATAGAAGGCTGATTTTCGAATCCATGCGAAACAAATGGTTTAGCTTGAAATACTAGTGATATACATGATTTAGCTTCAACTGCATGCGAAAGAAACGTGATAGCTTCAAATCCATGCCAAACACATGATTTAGCTCCAAATCAATGCGAAGTAGAAGTCTTAGCTTGAACTCCTTGCGAAACGAATGATTTAGCTTCAAACACTTGGGACCATAAGTGATATAGCTTCAACTGCATGCGAAACGAACGAGTTTGCTTCAAATCCATGCGAAGCTCATGATTTAGATTCAAATCAATGCGAAATAGAAGGCTGATTTTCGAATCCATGCGAAACAAATGGTTTAGCTTCAAATACTTGTGATATACTAGATTTAGCTTCAACAGCATGCGAAACAAACGAGTTAGCTTTAAATCCATGCGATAGAAACGAGATAGCTTCAAATCCATGCGAAACACATGATTTAGCTTCAAATCAATGCGATATAGAAGGCTAATTTTCGAATCCATGCGAAACAAATGGTTTAGCTTCAAATATTTGTGATATACTAGATTTAGCTTCAACAGCATGCGAAACAAACGAGTTAGCTTTAAATCCATGCGATAGAAGCGAGATAGCTTCAAATCCATGAGAAACACATGATTTAGCTTCAAATCAATGCGATATAGAAGGCTGATTTTCGAATCCATGCGAAACAAATGGTTTAGCTTCAAATACTTGTGATATACTAGATTTAGCATCAACTGCAGGCGAAACAAACGAGTTGGCTTCAAATCCAAGCGAAACACATGATTTAGCTTCAAATTCATGCATAACACATGGTTTAGCTTAATATTTATGCGAAACAAAAGGTTTAGCTTCAAATACTTTTGATATACATGATTTAGCTTCAACTGCATGCGAAACAATCGAGTTAGCTTCAAATACAAGCGAAACACATGATTTAGTATCAAATCAATTCGAAGTAGAAGGCTGATCTTCGAATCCATGCGAATCAAATTGTTTAGCTTCAAATACTTGTGATATACATGATTGAGCTTCAACTGCATTCGAAACAAACGTGTTAGCTTTAAATCCATGAGAAACACATGATTTGGCTTCAAATCAATGCGAAGTAGAAGGCTTAGCTTCAAAACCCATGCGAAACAAATGGTTTAGCTTCAAATACTTGAGATATACATGATTGAGCTTCAACTGCATGCGAAACAAACGTGTTAGCTTTAAATCCATGAGAAACACATGATTTGGCTTCAAATCAATGCGAAATAGAAGGCTGATTTTCGAATCCATGCAAAACAAATGGATTAACTTCAAATACTTGTGATATACATGATTTAGCTTCTACTGCATGCGAAACAAACGTGTTAGCTTTAAGTCCATGCGAAACACATGATTTATCTCTAAATGAATGCGAAGTTGGAAGGCTTAGCTCCAAATCCATGAGAATCAAATGGTTTAGCTTCAAATACTTGTGATATACATGATTTAGCTTCAACTGCATGCGAAAGAAACGTGATAGATTCAAATCCATGCGAAACACATGATTTAGCTCCAAATCAATGCGAAGTAGAAGTCTTAGCTTGAACTCCATGCGAAACGAATGATTTAGCTTCAAACACTTGGGACCATAAGTGATATAGCTTCAGCTGCATGCGAAACGAACGAGTTTGCTTCAAATCCATGCGAACCAAACGAGTTAGCTTCATATCCATGCGAAACTCATGATTTAGATTCAAATCAATGCGAAATAGAAGGCTGATTTTCGAATCCATGCGAAACAAATAGGTTAGCTTCAAATACTTGTGATATACTGGATTTAGCTACAACTGCATGCGAAAGAAACGCGTTAGCTTTAAATCCATGCGAAACGCATGATTTAGCTCCAAATCAATGCGAAGTAGAAGTCTTAGCTTGAATACCATGCGAAACGAATGATTTAGCTTCAAATCAATGCGAAATAGAAGGTTGATTTTCGAATCCATGCGAAACAAATGGTTTAGCTTCAAATACTTGTGATATACTAGATTTAGCTTCAACAGGATGCGAAACAAACGAGTTAGCTTTAAATCCATGCGATAGAGACGAGTTAGCATCAAATCCATGAGAAACACATGATTTAGCTTCAAATCAATGCGAAATAGAAGGCTGATTTTCGGATCCATGCGAAACTCGTGATTTAGATTCAAATCAATGCGAAATAGAAGGCTGATTTTCGAATCCATGCGAAACAAATAGGTTAGCTTCAAATACTTGTGATATACTAGATTTAGCTACAACTGCATGCGAAAGAAACGCGTTAGCTTTAAATCCATGCGAAACACATGATTTAGCTGCAAATCAATGCGAAGTAGAAGTCTTAGCTTGAACTCCATGCGACACGAATGATTTAGCTTCAAACACTTGGGACCATAAGTGATATAGCTTCAACTGCATGCGAAACAAACGAGTTAGCTTCAAATCCATGCGAAACTCATGATTTAGATTCAAATCAATGCGAAATAGAAGGCTGATTTTCGAATCCATGCGAAACAAATGGTTTAGCTTCAAATACTTGTGATATACTAGATTTAGCTTCAACAGCATGCGAAACAAACGAGTTAGCTTTAAATCCATGCGGTAGAAACGAGATAGCTTTAAATCCATGAGAAACACATGATTTAGCTTCAAATCAATGCGATATAGAAGGCTGATTTTCGAATCCATGCGAAACAAATGGTTTAGCTTCAAATACTAGTGATATACATGATTTAGCTTCAACTGCATGCGAAAGAAACGTGATAGCTTCAAATCCATGCGAAACATATGATTTAGCTCCAAATCAATGCGAAGTAGAAGTCTTAGCTTGAACTCCATGCGAAACGAATGATTTAGCTTCAAACACTTGGGACCATAAGTGATATAGCTTCAACTGCATGCGAAACGAACGAGTTTGCTTCAAATCCATGCGAAACTCATGATTTAGATTCAAATCAATGCGAAATAGAAGGCTGATTTTCGAATCCATGCGAAACAAATGGTTTAGCTTCAAATACTTGTGATATACTAGATTTAGCTTCAACAGCATGCGAAACAAACGAGTTAGCTTTTAATCCATGCGATAGAAACGCGATAGCTTCAAATCCATGAGAAACACATGATTTAGATTCAAATCAATGCGAAATAGAAGGCTGATTTTCGAATCCATGCGAAACAAATGGTTTAGCTTCAAATACTTGTGATATACATGATTGAGCTTCAACTGCATGCGAAACAAACGTGTTAGCTTTAAATCCATGAGAAACACATGATTTGGCTTCAAATCAATGCGAAATAGAAGGCTGATTTTCGAATCCATGCAAAACAAATGGATTAACTTCAAATACTCGTGATATACATGATTTAGCTTCTACAGCATGCGAAACAAACGTGTTAGCTTTAAGTCCATGCGAAACACATGATTTATCTCTAAATGAATGCGAAGTTGGAAGGCTTAGCTCCAAATCCATGAGAATCAAATGGTTTAGCTTCAAATACTTGTGATATACATGATTTAGGTTCAACTGCATGCGAAACTAACGAGTTAACTTCAAATCCAAGCGAAACACTTGATTTAGCTTCAAATCAATGCGAAGTAGAAGGCTGATTTTCGAATCCATGCGACACAAATGATTTTGCTTCAAATACTTGCGATATAAGTGATACAGCTTCCACTGCATGCGAAACAAACGAGTTAGCTTCAAATCCAAGCCTAACACATGGTTTATCTTCAAATCAATGCGAAGTAGAAGGCTTAGCTTCAAATCCATGCGAAACAAATGGTTTAGCTTCAAATACTAGTGATATTCATGATTTAGCTTCAACTGCATGCGAAAGAAACGTGATAGCTTCAAATCCATGCGAAACACATGATTTAGCTCCAAATCAATGCGAAGTAGAAGTCTTAGCTTGAACTCCATGCGAAACGAATGATTTAGCTTCAAACACTTGGGACCATAAGTGATATAGCTTCAGCTGCATGCGAAACGAACGAGTTTGCTTCAAATCCATGCGAACCAAACGAGTTAGCTTCATATCCATGCGAAACTCATGATTTAGATTCAAATCAATGCGAGATAGAAGGCTGATTTTCGAATCCATGCGAAACAAATAGGTTAGCTTCAAATACTTGTGATATACATGATTTATCACCAAATGCAGGCGAAACAAAAGAGTTAGCTTCAAATCCATGGGAAACACATGATTTAGCTTCAAATCAATGCGATATAGATGGCTGATTTTCGAATCCATGCGAAACAAATGGTTTAGCTTCAAATACTTGTGATATACTAGATTTAGCTACAACTGCATGCGAAAGAAACGCGTTAGCTTTAAATCCATGCGAAACACATGATTTAGCTCCAAATGAATGCGAAGTAGAAGTCTTAGCTTGAACTCCATGCGAAACGAATGATTTAGCTTCAAACACTTGGGACCGTAAGTGATATAGCTTCAACTGCATGCGAAACGAACGAGTTTGCTTCAAATCCATGCGAAACTCATGATTTAGATTCAAATCAATGCGAAATAGAAGGCTGATTTTCGAATCCATGCGAAACAAATGGTTTAGCTTCAAATACTTGTGATATACTAGATTTAGCTTCAACAGCATGCGAAACAAACGAGTTAGCTTTAAATCCATGCGATAGAAACGAGATAGCTTCAAATCCATGAAAAACACACGATTTAGCTTCAAATCAATGCGATATAGAAGGCTGATTTTCGAATCCATGCGAAACAAATGGTTTAGCTTCAAATACTTGTGATATACTAGATTTAGCATCAACTGCAGGCGAAACAAACGAGTTGGCTTCAAATCCAAGCGAAACACATGATTTAGCATCAAATCAATTCGAAGTAGAAGGCTGAACTTCGAATCCATGCGAAACGAATGATTTAGCTTCAAATACTTGTGATATACATGATTTTGCTTCAACTGCATGCGAAACAAACGAGTTAGCTTCAAATCCATGCGAAACTCATCATTTAGATTCAAATCAATGCGAAATAGAAGGCTGATTTTCGAATCCATGCGAAACAAATGGTTTAGCTTCAAATACTTGTGATATACTAGATTTAGCTACAACTGCATGCGAAAGAAACGCGTTAGCTTTAAATCCATGCGAAACACATGATTTAGCTCCAAATCAATGCGAAGTAAAAGTCTTAGCTTGAACTCCATGCGAAACGAATGATTTAGCTTCAAACACTTGGGACCATAAGTGATATAGCTTCAACTGCATGCGAAACGAACGAGTTTGCTTCAAATCCATGCGAAACTCATGATTTAGATTCAAATCAATGCGAAATAGAAGGCTGATTTTCGAATCCATGCGAAACAAATGGTTTAGCTTCAAATACTTGTGATATACTAGATTTAGCTTCAACAGCATGCGAAACAAACGAGTTAGCTTTAAATCCATGCGATAGAAACGAGATAGCTTCAAATCCATGAGAAACACATGATTTAGCTTCAAATCAATGCGATATAGAAGGCTGATTTTCGAATCCATGCGAAACAAATGGTTTAGCTTCAAATACTTGTGATATACTAGATTTAGCATCAACTGCAGGCGAAACAAACGAGTTGGCTTCAAATCCAAGCGAAACACATGATTTAGCTTCAAATTCATGCATAACACATGGTTTAGCTTAATATTTATGCGAAACAAAAGGTTTAGCTTCAAATACTTTTGATATACATGATTTAGCTTCAACTGCATGCGAAACAATCGAGTTAGCTTCAAATACAAGCGAAACACATGATTTAGCATCAAATCAATTCGAAGTAGAAGGCTGATCTTCGAATCCATGCGAATCAAATTGTTTAGCTTCAAATACTTGTGATATACATGATTTTGCTTCAAATCCATGCGAAGTAGAAGTCTTAGCTTGAACTCCTTGCGAAACGAATGATTTAGCTTCAAACACTTGGGACCATAAGTGATATAGCTTCAACTGCATGCGAAACGAACGAGTTTGCTTCAAATCCATGCGAAGCTCATGATTTAGATTCAAATCAATGCGAAATAGAAGGCTGATTTTCGAATCCATGCGAAACAAATGGTTTAGCTTCAAATACTTGTGATATACTAGATTTAGCTTCAACAGCATGCGAAACAAACGAGTTAGCTTTAAATCCATGCGATAGAAACGAGATAGCTTCAAATCCATGCGAAACACATGATTTAGCTTCAAATCAATGCGATATAGAAGGCTGATTTTCGAATCCATGCGAAACAAATGGTTTAGCTTCAAATATTTGTGATATACTAGATTTAGCTTCAACAGCATGCGAAACAAACGAGTTAGCTTTAAATCCATGCGATAGAAGCGAGATAGCTTCAAATCCATGAGAAACACATGATTTAGCTTCAAATCAATGCGATATAGAAGGCTGATTTTCGAATCCATGCGAAACAAATGGTTTAGCTTCAAATACTTGTGATATACTAGATTTAGCATCAACTGCAGGCGAAACAAACGAGTTGGCTTCAAATCCAAGCGAAACACATGATTTAGCTTCAAATTCATGCATAAAACATGGTTTAGCTTAATATTTATGCGAAACAAAAGGTTTAGCTTCAAATACTTTTGATATACATGATTTAGCTTCAACTGCATGCGAAACAATCGAGTTAGCTTCAAATACAAGCGAAACACATGATTTAGTATCAAATCAATTCGAAGTAGAAGGCTGATCTTCGAATCCATGCGAATCAAATTGTTTAGCTTCAAATACTTGTGATATACATGATTGAGCTTCAACTGCATTCGAAACAAACGTGTTAGCTTTAAATCCATGTGAAACACATGATTTGGCTTCAAATCAATGCGAAGTAGAAGGCTTAGCTTCAAAACCCATGCGAAACAAATGGTTTAGCTTCAAATACTTGAGATATACATGATTGAGCTTCAACTGCATGCGAAACAAACGAGTTAGCTTTAAATCCATGCGATAGAAACGAGATAGCTTTAAATCCATGAGAAACACATGATTTAGCTTCAAATCAATGCGATATAGAAGGCTGATTTTCGAATCCATGCGAAACAAATGGTTTAGCTTGAAATACTAGTGATATACATGATTTAGCTTCAACTGCATGCGAAAGAAACGTGATAGCTTCAAATCCATGCCAAACACATGATTTAGCTCCAAATCAATGCGAAGTAGAAGTCTTAGCTTGAACTCCTTGCGAAACGAATGATTTAGCTTCAAACACTTGGGACCATAAGTGATATAGCTTCAACTGCATGCGAAACGAACGAGTTTGCTTCAAATCCATGCGAACCAAACGAGTTAGCTTCAAATCCATGCGAAACTCATGATTTAGATTCAAATCAATGCGAAATAGAAGGCTGATTTTCGAATCCATGCGAAACTCGTGATTTAGATTCAAATCAATGCGAAGTAGAAGTCTTAGCTTGAATACCATGCGAAACGAATGATTTAGCTTCAAATCAATGCGAAATAGAAGGTTGATTTTCGAATCCATGCGAAACAAATTGTTTAGCTTCAAATACTTGTGATATACTAGATTTAGCTTCAACAGGATGCGAAACAAACGAGTTAGCTTTAAATCCATGCGATAGAGACGAGTTAGCATCAAATCCATGAGAAACACATGATTTAGCTTCAAATCAATGCGAAATAGAAGGCTGATTTTCGGATCCACGAGAAACAAATGGTTTAGCTTCAAATACTTGTGATATACTAGATTTAGCTTGAATAGCATGCGAAACAAACGAGTTAGCTTTAAATCCATGCGATAAAAACGAGTTATCTTCAAGTCCATGAGAAACACATGATTTAGCTTCAATTCATTGCGAAATAGAAGGTTGATTTTCGATTCCATGCGAAACAAATGGTTTAGCTTCTAATAATTGTGATATATTAGATTTAGCTTCAACAGCATGCGAAACAAACGAGTTAGCTTTAAATCCATGCGATAGAAACGAGTTAGCATCAAATCCATGAGAAACACATGATTTAGCTTCAAATCAATGCGAAATAGAAGGTTGATTTTCGAATCCATGCAAATCAAATGGATTATCTACAAATACTTGTGATATACATGATTTAGCTTCAACTGCATGCGAAACAAACAAGTTAGCTTCAAATCCAAGCGAAACACATGATTTGGCTTCAAATCATTGCGAAGTGGAAGGCTTAGCTCCAACTCCATGCGAAACGAATGATTTAGATTCAAATACTTGCGAGCATAAGTGATATAGCTTCAACTGCATGCGAAACAAACGAGTTTTCTTCAAATCCAAACGAAACACTTGATGTAGCTTCAAATCAATGCGAAGTAGAAGGCTCAGCTTCAAATCCATGCGAATCAAATGGTTTAGCTTTAAATACTTGTCATATACATGATTTTGATTCAACTGCATGCGAAACAAACGAGTTAGCTTTAAATCCATGCGAAACAAACGAGTTAGCTTCAAATCCATGCGAAACAAACGAGTTAGCTTCAAATCCATGCGAAACTCATGATTTAGCTTCAAATCAATGCGAAATAGAAGGCTGATTTTCGGATCCACGCGAAACAAATGGTTTAGCTTCAAATACTTGTGATATACATGATTTAGCTTCAACTGCATGCGAAACAAACCAGTTAGATTTAAATCCATGCGATAAAAACGAGTTAGCTTCAAATCCATGAGAAACACATGATTTAGCTTCAAATCATTGCGAAATAGAAGGCTGATTTTAGAATCCATACGCAACAAATTGTTTAGCTTCAAATACTTGTGATATATATGATTTAGCTTCAACTGCATGCGAAACAAAAGTGTTAGCTTTAAATCCATGCGAAACAAATGATTTAGCTCCAAATCAATGCGAAGTAGAAGGCTTAGATCCAAATCCATGGGAATCAAATGGTTTAGATTCAAATACTTGTGATATACATGATATAGCTTCAACTGCATGCGAAACAAACGAGTTAGCTTTAAATCCATGCGATAGAAACGAGTTAACTTCAAATCCATGCGAAATAAATGGTTTAGCTTCAAATACTTGTGATATATATGATTTAGATTCAACTGCATGCGAAACAAAGGTGTTAGCTTTAAATCCATGCGAAACACATGATTTAGCTCGAAATCAATTGCGAAGTAGAAGACTTAGCTCCAAATCCATGAGAATCAAATGGTTTAGCTTCAAATACTTGTGATATTCATGATTTAGCTTCAACTGCATGCGAAACTAACGAGTTAACTTCAAATCCAAGAGTAACACTTGATTTAGCTTCAAATCAATGCGAAGTGGAAGGCTTAGCATCAAATCCATGCGAATCAAATGGTTTAGCTTCAAATACTTGTGATATACATAAATTTGCTTCAACTGCATGGGAAACAAATGAGTTAGCTTCAAATCCATGCGAAACAAACGAGTTAGCTTCAACTCCATGCGAAACAAACGAGTTAGCTTCAAATCTATGCGATACACTTGATTTAGCTTCAAATCAATGCGAAGTAGAAGGCTGATCTTCGAATCCATGCGAAACAAATGGTTTAGCTTCAAATACATGTGATATACATGATTTAGCTGCAACAGCGTGCGAAACAAACGAGTAGCTTCAAATCCATGCGAAACACATGATTTAGCTTCAAATTCATGCGAAACACATGGATTACATTAATATTCATGCGAAACAAATGGTTCAGCTTTATATACTTGTGATATGCATGATTTAGCCTCAACTGCATCTGAAACAAACGTGTTTGCTTCAAATTCAGGCGAAACACATGACTCAGCATCAAATCAATGCGAAGTGCAAGGCTTATCTTCGAATCCATGCAGAACAAATGGTTTAGCTTCAAATACTTGTTATATACATGATTTAGGTTCAACTGCATGCGAAACAAACGAGTTAGCTTCAAATCCAAGCGAAACACATGATTTAGCTTCAATTCAATGCGAAATAGAAGGCTTAGCTGCAACTCCATGCGAAACGAATGATTTAGCTTCAAATACTTGCGAACATAAGTGATATAGCTTCAACTGCAGGCGAAACAAACGAGTTTTCTACAAATCCAAACGAAACACTTGATTTAGCTTCAACTCAATGCGAACTAGAAGGCTTAGCATCAAATCCATGCGAATCAAATGGTTTACCTTCAAATACTTGTGATATACATGAATATGCTTCAACAGCATGCGAAACAAATGATTTAGCTTCAAATCCATGCGAAACAAACGAGTTAGCTTCAAATCAATGCGAAATAGAAGGTTGATTTTCGATTCCATGCGAAACAAATGGTTTAGCTTCTAATACTTGTGATATACTAGATTTAGCTTCAACAGCATGCGAAACAAACGAGTTAGCTTTAAATCCATGCGATAGGAACGAGTTTTCTTGAAATCCAAACGAAACACTTGATGTAGCTTCAAATCAATGCGAAGTAGAAGGCTCAGCTTCAAATCCATGCGAATCAAATGGTTTAGCTTCAAATACTTGTGATATACATGATTTTGATTCAACTGCATGCGAAACAAATGAGTTAGCTCCAAATCCATGCGAAACAAACGAGTTAGCTTCAAATCCATGCGAAACTCATGATTTAGCTTCAAATCAATGCGAAATAGAAGGCTGATTTTCGAAACCATGCGAAACAAATGGTTTAGCTTCAAATACTTGTGATATACATGATTCAGCTTCAACTGCATGCGAAACAAACGAGTTAGCTTCAAAACCAAGCGAAACACATGACTTAGCGGCAAATCAATGCGAAGTAGAAGGCTTAGCTTCAAATCCATGCGAATCAAACGGTTTAGATTCAAATACTTGTGATATACATGATTCACCTTCAACTGCATGCGTTACAGATGAGTTAGCTTCAAAACCAAGCGAAACACATGATTTAGATTCAAATCAATGCCAAGTAGAAGGCTTAGCTTCAAATTCATGCGAAACAAATGATTTAGCTTCAAATACTTGTGATATACATGATTCAGCTTCAAATGCAGGCGAAACAATCGAGTTAGCTTCAAATCAATGCGAAGTAGAAGGCTTAGCTTCAAATTCATGCGAAAGAAATGGTTTAGCTTCAAATAATTGTGATACACATGATTCAGCTTCAACTGCATGCGAAACAAACGAGTTAGCTTCAAAACCAAGCGAAACACATCATTTAGCTTCAAATTCATGCGAAACACATGTTATAGCTTACTATTCATGCGAAACAGATGGTTTGTATTCAGGTACTTGTGATATACATGATTTAGCTTCAACTGCATGCGAAACAAACGAGTTAGCTTCAAATCAAAGAGAAACACATGATTTAACTTCAAATCAATGCGAAGTAGAAGGCTTAGCTTCAAATCCATGCGAAACAAATGGTTTAGCTTCAAATACTTGTGATATACATCACTTAGCTTCAACTGCATGCGAAACAAACGAGTTAGCTTCAAATCCATGCGATTCACATGATTTAGCTTCGAATCAATGCGAAGTAGAAGGTTTAGCTTCAAACACATGAGAAACAAATGATTTATCTTCAGATAATTGCGATATAAGTGATACAGCTTCAAATCCATGCGAAACACATGATTTAGCTTCAAATTCATGCGAATCACATGGATTAGCTTCATAGCTTCATATTCTTGCGAAACAGATGGATTAGATCCAGATACTTGTGATGTACATGTTTTAGCTTCAACTGCATGCGAAACAATCGTGTTAGCCTCAAATCCAAGCGAAACACATAATTCAGCTTCAAATACGTTCGAAACACATGGTTTAGCTTAATATTCACGCAAAACATATGGTTCAGCTTCAAATTCATGTGATATACATGAATTAGCTTCAAATCCATGCGAAACTCACGATTTAGCTTCAAATCCAAGCGAAACACATGCCATAGCTTCAATTTCATGCAAAGTAGAAGTCTTAGCTTCAAATACATGCCAAATAAATGGTTTAGCTTCAAATACTTGTTTTATACATGATTTAGCATCAACTGCATTGTGAAACAAACGAGTTAGCTTCAAATCCATGCGAAACACATGACTTAGCTTCAAATCAATGCGAAGTAGAAGGCTTAGCAACAAATACCTGAGAAACAAATCATTTAACTTCAGATAATTGCGATGTAAGAGATATAGCTTCAAATGCACGCGATACAAACCAGTTAGCTTCAAGTCCACGCGAATCACGTGGTTTATCTTCAAATCAAAGCGAAGTAGAAGGCTTAGCTTCAAATATATGAGAAACAAGTGATTTAACTTCAGATTATTGCGATGTAAGTGATATAGCTTCAAATGCAGGTGAAACAATCGAGTTAGCTTCAAATGAGTGCGAAGTAGAAGGCTTATCTTCAAATCCATGCGAAATAAATGGTTTAGCTTCAAATTCTTGTGATATAAATGATTTAGCTTCAACTGCATGCGAAACAAACGAGTTAGCTTCAAATCAAAGAGAAACACATGATTTAACTTCAAATCAATGCGAAGTAGAAGGCTTAGCTTCAAATCCATGCGAAACAAATGGTTTAGCTTCAAATACTTGTGATATACATCACTTAGCTTCAACTGCATGCGAAACAAACGAGTTAGCTTCAAATCCATGCGATTCACATGATTTAGCTTCGAATCAATGCGAAGTAGAAGGTTTAGCTTCAAACACATGAGAAACAAATGATTTATCTTCAGATAATTGCGATATAAGTGATACAGCTTCAAATCCATGCGAAACACATGATTTAGCTTCAAATTCATGCGAATCACATGGATTAGCTTCATAGCTTCATATTCTTGCGAAACAGATGGATTAGATCCAGATACTTGTGATGTACATGTTTTAGCTTCAACTGCATGCGAAACAATCGTGTTAGCCTCAAATCCAAGCGAAACACATAATTCAGCTTCAAATACGTTCGAAACACATGGTTTAGCTTAATATTCACGCAAAACATATGGTTCAGCTTCAAATTCATGTGATATACATGAATTAGCTTCAAATCCATGCGAAACTCACGATTTAGCTTCAAATCCAAGCGAAACACATGCCATAGCTTCAATTTCATGCAAAGTAGAAGTCTTAGCTTCAAATACATGCCAAATAAATGGTTTAGCTTCAAATACTTGTTTTATACATGATTTAGCATCAACTGCATTGTGAAACAAACGAGTTAGCTTCAAATCCATGCGAAACACATGACTTAGCTTCAAATCAATGCGAAGTAGAAGGCTTAGCAACAAATACCTGAGAAACAAATCATTTAACTTCAGATAATTGCGATGTAAGAGATATAGCTTCAAATGCACGCGATACAAACCAGTTAGCTTCAAGTCCACGCGAATCACGTGGTTTATCTTCAAATCAAAGCGAAGTAGAAGGCTTAGCTTCAAATATATGAGAAACAAGTGATTTAACTTCAGATTATTGCGATGTAAGTGATATAGCTTCAAATGCAGGTGAAACAATCGAGTTAGCTTCAAATGAGTGCGAAGTAGAAGGCTTATCTTCAAATCCATGCGAAATAAATGGTTTAGCTTCAAATTCTTGTGATATAAATGATTTAGATTCAACTGCATGCGAAACAAACGAGTTAGCTTCAAATCCATGCGAATCAGATGATTTAGCTTCAAATCAATGCGAAGTTGAAGACTTAGCTTCAAATCCGTGCGAAACGAATGATTTAGTTTCAAATACTTTTTTATACACGATTTAGCTTCAACTGCATGCGAAACTAACGAGTTAACTTCAAATCCAAGAGTAACACTTGATTTAGCTTCAAATCAATGCGAAGTGGAAGGCTGATCTTCGAATCCATGCGAAACAAATGGTTTAGTTTCAAATACTTGTGATATACATGATTTTGATTCAACTGCATCCGAAACAAAGGTGTTAGCTTTAAATCCATGAGAAACACATGATTTAGCTTCAACTGAATGCGAAGTAGAAGGCTTAGCATCAAATCCATGCGAATCAAATGGTTTAGCTTCAAATACTTGTGATATACATGAATTTGCTTCAACTGCATGGGAAACAAATGAGTTAGCTTCAAATCCATGCGAAACAAACGAGTTAGCTTCAAATCAATGCGAAACAAACGAGTTAGCTTCAAATCTATGCGATACACTTGATTTAGCTTCAAATCAATGCGAAGTAGAAGGCTGATCTTCGAATCCATGCGAAACAAATGGTTTAGCTTCAAATACATGTGATATACATGATTTAGATGCAACAGCGTGCGAAACAAACGAGTAGCTTCAAATCCATGCGAAACACATGATTTAGCTTCAAGTTCATGCGAAACACATGGATTACATTAATATTCATGCGAAACAAATGGTTCAGCTTTATATACTTTTGATATGCATGATTTAGCCTCAACTGCATGTGAAACAAACGTGTTTGCTTCAAATTCAGGCGAAACACATGACTCAGCATCAAATCAATGCGAAGTGCAAGGCTTACCTTCGAATCCATGCAAAACAAATGGTTTAGCTTCAAATACTTGTTATATACATGATTTAGCTTCAACTGCATGCGAAACAAACGAGTTAGCTTCAAATCCAAGCGAAACACATGATTTAGCTTCAAATTCATGCGAAGTAGAAGGCTTAGCTTCAACTCCATGCGAAACGAATGATTTAGCTTCAAATACTTGCGAACATAAGTGATATAGCTTCAACTGCAGGCGAAACAAACGAGTTTTCTACAAATCCAAACGAACCACTTGATTTAGCTTCAACTCAATGCGAACTAGAAGGCTTAGCATCAAATCCATGCGAATCAAATGGTTTACCTTCAAATACTTGTGATATACATGAATTTGCTTCAACTGCATGCGAAACAAATGATTTAGCTTCAAATCCATGCGAAACAAACGAGTTAGCTTCAAATCAATGCGAAATAGAAGGTTGATTTTCGATTCCATGCGAAACAAATGGTTTAGCTTCTAATACTTGTGATATATATGATTTAGCTTCAACTGCATGCGAAACAAAGGTGTTAGCTTTAAATCCATGAGAAACACATGATTTAGCTTCAACTCAATGCGAAGTAGAAGTCTTAGCATCAAATCCATGCGAATCAAATGGTTTAGCTTCAAATACTTGTGATATACATGAATTTGCTTCAACTGCATGGGAAACAAATGAGTTAGCTTCAAATCCATGCGAAACAAACGAGTTAGATACAAATCCATGCGAAACAAACGAGTTAGCTTCAAATCTATGCGATACACTTGATTTAGCTTCAAATCAATGCGAAGTAGAAGGCTGATCTTCGAATCCATGCGAAACAAATGGTTTAGCTACAAATACATGTGATATACATGATTTAGCTGCAACAGCGTGCGAAACAAACGAGTAGCTTCAAATCCATGCGAAACACATGATTTAGCTTCCAATTCATGCGAAACACATGGATTACATTAATATTCATGCGAAACAAATGGTTCAGCTTTATATACTTGTGATATGCATGATTTAGCCTCAACTGCATGTGAAACAAACGTGTTTGCTTCAAATTCAGGCGAAACACATGACTCAGCATCAAATCAATGCGAAGTGCAAGGCTTATCTTCGAATCCATGCAAAACAAATGGTTTAGCTTCAAATACTTGTTATATACATGATTTAGCTTCAACTGCATGCGAAACAAACGAGTTAGCTTCAAATCCAAGCGAAACACATGATTTAGCTTCAAATCAATGCGAAGTAGAAGGCTTAGTTTCAACTCCATGCGAAACGAATGATTTAGCTTCAAATACTTGCGAACATAAGTGATATAGCTTCAACTGCAGGCGAAACAAACGAGTTTTCTACAAATCCAAACGAAACACTTGATTTAGCTTCAACTCAATGCGAACTAGAAGGCTTAGCATCAAATCCATGCGAATCAAATGGTTTACCTTCAAATACTTGTGATATACATGAATATGCTTCAACAGCATGCGAAACAAATGATTTAGCTTCAAATCCATGCGAAACAAACGAGTTAGCTTCAAATCAATGCGAAATAGAAGGTTGATTTTCGATTCCATGCGAAACAAATGGTTTAGCTTCTAATACTTGTGATATACTAGATTTAGCTTCAACAGCATGCGAATCAAACGAGTTAGCTTTAAATCCATGCGATAGGAACGAGTTTTCTTCAAATCCAAACGAAACACTTGATGTAGCTCCAAATCAATGCGAAGTAGAAGGCTCAGCTTCAAATCCATGCGAATCAAATGGTTTAGCTTCAAATACTTGTGATATACATGATTTTGATTAAACTGCATGCGAAACAAATGAGTTAGCTCCAAATCCATGCGAAACAAACGAGTTAGCTTCAAAACCAAGCGAAACACATGACTTAGCTGCAAATCAATGCGAAGTAGAAGGCTTAGCTTCAAATCCATGCGAATCAAACGGTTTAGCTTCAAATACTTGTGATGTACATGATTTATCTTCAAATGCAGGCGAAACAAAAGAGTTAGCTTCAAAACCAAGCGAAACACATGATTTAGCTGCAAATCAATGCGAAGTAGAAGGCTTATCTTCAAATCCATGCGAATCAAACGGTTTAGATTCAAATACTTGTGATATACATGATTCACCTTCAACTGCATGCGTTACAGATGAGTTAGCTTCAAAACCAAGCGAAACGCATGATTTAGATTCAAATCAATGCCAAGTAGAAGGCTTAGCTTCAAATTCATGCGAAACAAATGATTTAGCTTCAAATACTTGTGATATACATGATTCAGCTTCAAATGCAGGCGAAACAATCGAGTTAGCTTCAAATCAATGCGAAGTAGAAGGCTTAGCTTCAAATTCATGCGAAAGAAATGGTTTAGCTTCAAATAATTGTGATACACATGATTCAGCTTCAACTGCATGCGAAACAAACGAGTTAGCTTCAAATCCTTGCGAAACACATGAGGTAGCTTCAAATCAATGCGAAGTAGAAGGCTTAGCTTCAAACTCATGCGAAACAAATAGTTTAGCTTCAAATACTTGTGATATACATGATTTAGCATCAACTGCATGCGAAACAAACGTGTTAGCTTCAAATCTAAGCGAAACACATGATTTATCTTCAAATCAATGCGGAGTTGAAGGCTTTGCTTCAAATCCATGCGAAGCGTATGGTTTAGCTTCAAATACTTGTGATATATATGATTTATCTTCAAATACAGGCGAAGAAAACGAGTTAGCTTCAAATCCATGCGAAACATATGATTTAGCTTCAAATCAGTGCGAAATAGACGGCTTAGCTTCAAATACATGAGAAGCAAATGATTTATCTTCAGATAATTGCGATATAAGTGATATAGATTCAAATGCAGTCGAATCAATCGAGTTAGCTTCAAATTAATGCGAAGTAGGAGGCTTCTCTTCAAATCCATGCGAAACAAATGGTTTAGCTTCAAATACTTGTGATGTACATGATTTAGCTTCAACTGCATGCGAAACAAACGGGTTAGCCTCAAATCTATGCTAAACATATGATTTAGATTCAAATCAATGCGAAATAGACGGCTTAGCTTCAAATACATGAGAAGCAAATGATTTAACTTCAGATAATTGCGATATAAGTGATGTAGCATCAAATGCAGGTGAAACAATCGAGTTAGCTTGAAATCAGTGCGAAGTAGAAGGCTTATCTTCAAATCCATGCGAAACCAATGGTTTAGCTTCAAATACTTGTGATATACATGATTTAGCTTCAACTGCATGCGAAACAAACGAGTTAGCTTCAAAACCAAGCGAAACACATGATTTAGCTGCAAATCAATGCGAAGTAGAAGCCTTAGCTTCAAATACATAAGAAACAAATGATTTAACTTCAGATAATTACGATGTAAGTGATATAGCTTCAAATGCACGCGATACAAACGAGTTAGTTTCAAGTCCATGCGAATCACGTGGTTTATCTTCAAATCAAAGCGAAGTAGAAGGCTTAGCTTCAAATACATGAGAAACAAATGATTTATCTTCAGATAATTGCGATATAAGTGATGTAGCTTCAAATGCAGGTGAAACAAGCGAGTTAGCTTCAAATCAAGGCGAAGTAGAAGGCTTATCTTCAAATCCATGCGAATCAAACGGTATAGCTTCAAATACTTGTGATATACATGATTTAGCTTCAACTGCATGCGAAACAAACGAGTTAGCTTCAGATAATTGCGAAACACATGATTTAGCTTCAAATCAATGCGAAGTGGAAGGCTCATCTTCAAATCCATGGGAATCAAATGGATTAGCTTCAAATACTTGTGATATACATGATTTAGCTTTAACGGCAGGCGAAACAAACGAGTTAGCTTCAAATCCATGCGCTACACATGATTTAGCTTCAAATCAATGCGAAGTAGAAGGCTTAGCTTTAAACAAATGAGAAACAAATGATTTATCTTCAGATAATTGCGATATAAGTGGTACAGCTTCAAATCCAAGCGAAACACATGATTTAGCTTCAAATCAATGCGAAGTAGAAGGCTTAGCTTCAAGTTCATGCGAAACCAATGGTTTAGCTTCAAATACTTGTGATATACATGATTTAGCTTCAACTGCATGCGAAACAAACGAGTTAGCTTCAGATAATTGCGATATAAGTGATGTAGCTTCAAATGCAGGTGAAACAATCGAGCTTCAAATTAGCTTCAAATCAATGCGAAGTAGAAGGCTTGTCTTCAAATCCATGCGAAATAAATGGTTTAGCTTCAAATACTTGTGATATAAATGATTTAGCTTCAACTGCAGGCGAAATAAAAGAGTTAGCTTCAAATCCATGCGAAAGACATCATTTAGCTTCAAATTCATGCGAAACACATGGTTTAGCTACAAATACTTGTGATATACATGATTTAGCTTTAACGGCAGGCGAAACAAACGAGTTAGCTTCAAATCCATGCGCTACACATGATTTAGCTTCAAATCAATGCGAAGTAGAAGGCTTAGCTTTAAACAAATGAGAAACAAATGATTTATCCTCAGATAATTGCGATATAAGTGGTACAGCTTCAAATCCATGCGAAACACATGATTTAGCTTCAGATTCATGCGAATCACATGGATTAGCTTCATAGCGTCATATTCTTGCGAAACAGGTGGATTAGATTCAGATACTTGTGATGTACATGATTTAGCTTCAACTGCATGCGAAACAAACGTGTTAGCTTCAAATCCATGCGAGACACATGATTTATCTTCAAATCAATGCGAAGTTGAAGGCTTTGCTTCAAATCCTTGCGAAGCGAATGGTTTAACTTCAAATACTTGTGATATACATGATTTATCTTCAAATACAGGCGAAAAAGACGCGTTAGCTTCAAATCCATGCGAAACACACGATTTAGCTTCAAATCAATGCGAAGTAGAAGGCTCAGTTTCAAACTCACACGAAACATATGATTTAGCTTCAAATCAGTACGAAGTAGAAGGCTTAATTTCAAATCCATGCGAATCAAATGGTTTAGCTTAAAATACTTGTGATATACATAATTTAGCTTCAAATGCATGCGAAACAAACGAGTTAGCTTCAAATCCAAGCGAAACACATGACATAGCTTCAATTTCATGCAAAGTAGAACTCTTAGCTTCAAATACATGCGAAATAAATGGTTTAGCTTCAAATACTTGTTTTATACATGATTTAGCATCAACTGCATTGCGAAACAAACGAGTTAGCTTCAAATCCTTGCGAAACACACGATTTAGCTTCAAATCAATGCGAAATAGAAGGCTGATTTTCGAATCCATGCGAAACAAATGGTTTAGCTTCAAATACTTGTGATATACATGATTGAGCTTCAACTGCATGCGAAATAAACGAGTTAGCTTCAAATCCAAGCGAAACACATGATTTAGCTTCAAATCAATGCGAAGTAGAAGGCTTAGCTTCAAGTTCATGCGAAACCAATGGTTTAGCTTCAAATACTTGTGATATACATGATTTAGCTTCAACTGCATGCGAAACAAACGAGTTAGCTTCAGATAATTGCGAAACACATGATTTAGCTTCAAATCAATGCGAAGTGGAAGGCTCATCTTCAAATCCATGGGAATCAAATGGATTAGCTTCAAATACTTGTGATATACATGATTTTGATTCAACTGCATGCGAAACAAATGAGTTAGCTTCATATCCATGCGAAACAAACGAGTTAGCTTCAAATCCATGCGAAACAAACGAGTTAGCTTCAAATCCATGCGAAACTCATGATTTAGCTTCAAATCAATGCGAAGTAGAAGGCTTAGCTTCAAAACCAATGCGAAACAAATGGCTTAGCTTCTAATACTTGTGATATACATCATTGAGCTTCTACTGCATGCGAAACGAACGTGTTAGCTTTAAATCCATGAGAAACACATTATTTGGCTTCAAATCAATGCGAAATAGAAGGCTGATTTTCGAATCCATGCGAAACAAATGGTTTAGCTTCAAATACTTGTGATAAATATGATTTTGCTTCAACTGCATGCGAATCGTACGAGATAGCTTCAAATCCATGCGAAACACATGATTTGGCTCCAAATTAATGCGAAGTAGAAAGCTTAGCTTCAAATCCATGTGAAACAAATGGTTTAACTTCAGATACTTGTAATAAAAGTGATTTAGGTTCAACTGCATACGCAACAAACGAGTTAGCTTCAAATCCAAGAGAAACACATGATTTAGCATCAAATCAATGCGAAGTAGAAGGCTTAGCACCAAATCCATGCGATACAAATGACTTAGCTTCATATACTTGCGATATAACTGATATAGATTCAAATGCAGGCGTAACAAACGAGCTAGCTTCAAATCCAAGCGTTACACATGACTTACCTTCAAATCAATGCGAAGTAGAAGGCGTAGCATCGTATCCATGCGACACATATGATTTAGCTTCAAATACTTGCGATATAAGTGATATAGCTTCAAATGCAGGTGAAACAAAAGCGTGAGCTTCAAGTCCAAGCGTAAATCATGATTTAGCTTCAAATCAGAGCGAAGTAGAAGGCTTAGTTTCAAATCCATGCGAATCAAATGGTTTAGCTTAAAATACTTGTGATATACATGATTTAGCTTCAAATGCATGCGAAACAAACGAGTTAGCTTCAAATCCAAACGAAACACATGATTTAGCTTCAATTACATGCAAAGAATAAGTCTTAGCTTCAAATACATGCGAAATAAATGGTTTAGCTTCAAATACTTGTTTTATACATGATTTAGCATAAACTGCATCGCGAAACAAACGAGCTAGCTTCAAATCCAAACTTCAAATCGATGCGAAATAGAAGAAATGCGAAACAATCGAGTTAGCTACAAATCCAGCAAAACACATGATTTAGCTTCGAATCAGTACGAAGTAGAAGGCATAGATTCAAATCCATGCGAATCAAATGGTTTAGCTTAAAATACTTGTGACATACATGATTTAGCTTCAAATGCATGCGAAACAATCGAGTTAGCTTCAAATCCAAGCGAAACACATGATTTAGATTCAAATCAATGCCATAAAGAAGGTTTAGCATCAAACCCATGAGAAACAAATGGTTTAGCTTCAAATCAATGCGAAGTAAAAGGCTTATCTTCAAATCCATGCGAAACAAATGGTTTAGCTTCAAATTCATGCGAATCACATGGATTAGCTTCATAGCTTCATATTCTTGCGAAACAGATGGATTTTATTATATACTTGTGATGTACATGTTTTAGCTTCAAATGCAGGCGAAACATACGAGTTAGCTTCAAATCCATGCGAAACACATGATTTAGATTCAAATCATGCGAAGTAGAAGGCTTAGCTTCAAATCCATGCGAAACGAATGGTATAGTTTCAAATACTTGTGATAAACATGATTTAGCATAAACTGCATTGCGAAACGAACGAGTTAGCTTCAAATCCAAACTTCAAATCAATGCGAAGTAGAAGGAATGCGAAACAATCGAGTTATCTTCAAATCCAAGCAAAACACATGATTTAGCTTCGAATCAATGCGCAGTAGAAGGCTTAGCTTCAAATCCATGCGATACAAATGGTTTAGCTTCAAATCAATGCGAAGTAGAAGGCTTAGCTTCAAATCCATGAGAATCAAATTGTTTAGCTTCAAATACTTGTGATATACATGATTTAGCTTCGAATGCAGGCGAAACAAACGAGTTAGCTTCAAATCCATGCGAAACACATGATTTAGCATGAAATCAATGCGAAGTAGAAGTCTTAGCTTCAAATCCATACGATAAAAATGAATTAGCTTCAAATGCTTGCGATATAAATGATGTACCTTCAAATGCAGGCGAAACATTCGAGTTAGCTTCAAATCATGCGAAGTAGAAAGCTTAGCTTCAAATCCATGCGAAACAAATGCTTTAGCTACAAATACTCTTGATAAATGTGATTTAGCTTCAACTGCATGCGAAACAAATGAGTTAGCTTCAAATCAAAGAGAAACACATGATTCAGCTTTAAATCAATGCGAAGTAGAAGGCTTAGCATCAAATCCATGAGAATAAAATTGTTTAGGTTCAAATACTTGTGATATACATGATTTAGCTTCAAATGCAGGCGAAACAAACGAGTTAGCCTCAAATCCATGCGAAACACATGATTTAGCTACAAATCAATGCGAAGTAGAAGGCTTATCTTCGAATCCATGCAAAACAAATGGTTTAACTTCAAAAATTTGTGATATACTTGATTTAGCTTCAAATGCAGGTGAAACAACATGTTAGCTTTAAATCCATGCGAAACACATGATTTATCTCCATATCAATGCGAAGTAGAAGGCTTAGCTTCAAATCCATGGGAAACAAATGGTTTAGGCTCAAATACTTGTGATATACATGATTTAGCTTCAACTGCTGTGAAACAAACGAGTTAGCTTCAAATCAAAGCGAAACACACGAATTAGCTTCAAATCCATGCGAAATACATGATTAAGCTTCAAATCAATGCGAAGTAGAAGGCTTAGCATCAAATCCATGCGACACAAATGATTTAGCTTCATATACTTGCGATATAAGTGATATAGCTTCAAATGCAGGAGAAACAAACGAGTGAGCTTCATATCCTAGCGTAGCACATGAATTAGCTTCAAATCAATGCGAAGTAGAAGGTTTACCTTCAAATACTTGTGATATACATGACTGAGCTTCAACTGCATGCGAAACAATCGAGTTATCTAGAAATCCATGCGGAACACATGACTTAGCTACAAATCAATGCGAAGTCGAAGGCTTAGCTTCAAATCCATGCGAAACGAATGATCTAGCTTCACATGCATGCGAAACAAACGCGTTACCTTCAAATCCATGCGAAACAAAAGATTTAGCTTCGAACAATTGCGATATAAAATATCTAGCTTCAAGAGATTGCGAAACAAATGAGTTACCTTCAAATTCATGCGGAACAAATGATTTAACTTCTAGTAATTGAGATATAAATGATCTAGCTTCAACTGCATGCGAAACAAACGAGTTAACTTCAAATGCATGCGGAACAAATGATTTAGCTTAAAAATCATGCGAGACACATGGTTTAGCTTCAAATCCATGCGAAAAAAATGATTTAGCTTCAACTCAATGCAAAATAGAAGGTTTAGCTTCAAGTACTTGCGAAGCAAATGATTTAGCTTCTAGTAATTGAGACATAAATAATCTAGCTTCAAATGCATGCGAAACAAACGAGTTTACTTCAAATCCATGCGAAACAAATGATTTAGCTTCAAGTAATTGAGATATAAATGATCTAGCTTGAAATACATACGAAACAAACGAGTTTATTTCAAATCCATGAGAAACACACGATCTAGCTTCAAAATCATTCGAAACACATGGATTAGCTTCAAATCCATGCGAAAAACATGATTTAGCTACAAATTCATGCGAAACACATGATTTAGGTTTAAATTAATGCGAAACATATGATTTAGCTTCATATTCATGCGAAACAAATGATTTAGCTTCGAGTAATTGAGATATAAATGATCTAGCTTCAAATGCATGCGAAACAAACGAGTTGCCTTGAAATCCATGCTATACATTATTTTCACGTCGTTTTATATTGTCTTGCATTGCTTTACGTTGTGTTACGTTGTTTTACTTTGTTTCGCATTTACGATTTACGTTATTTTAAGGTGCTTTACATTGTTTGGTTTGTTTGGCGTTGTTTTAAAAACAGTAGTACGTAGTTCTACGTTGTTATACCTTGTTTTCACATTGTTTTATAGTGTTTCACATTGCTTTACGTTGTGTTACGTTGTTTTACTTTGGTTCACATTGATGATTTACATTGTTTACGTTGTTTTACTTTGTCTTTACGTAGTTCTGCGTTGATTTACCTTGTTTTACGTTCTTTTACGGTGTCTCACGTTGTTGGTTAATACCGTATTACGTTGGTCTACACTGTTATACATTATTTTTACGTTGTTTTATATTGTTTTACATTGCTTTACGTTGTGTTACGTTGTTTTACTTTGGTTCACATTGATGATTTACATTGCTCTACGTTGTTTTACCGCGTTTTTCTTTGTTTCGCATTGCTGATTTACGTTGTTTTACATTGTTTTATTTTATTTTTACGTAATTTTGCGGTGTTTTACGTTGTCTCATGTTGTTCTTTAAAACAGTGTTACGTTGTTCTACATTGTTATACGTTGTTCTTACATTGTCAGAGGTACATGCGTAGAGGTAGTGGTTGAGGTAAAAGCATGGAAGTAGCGGCAGAGGTAGAGGTAGAAGTAGAGATAGAGGTAGAGGTAGAGGCACATGTGTAGAGGTAGATGTAGATGTACAGGCGCAGAGTTAGAGGTATGGTCGTAGAGGCAGAGGTACAGGTGTAGTGGTAGAGGTACAGGCGTAGAGGTAGTGGTAGAGGTGGTGGTACAGGCGTAGAGGTAGAGGTAGAGATAGTGATGGAGGTAGAGATAGAGGTAGAGGTAAATACGGAGAGGTAGAGGTCGAGTCACAGGCGCAAAGGTAGAGGTATAGGTAGAGGTAGAGGCACATGCGTAGAAGTAGAGGTAGAGGTAGAGGTAGAGGTAGAGGTAGAGGTGGTGGTAGAGGTAGATGTACAGGCGTAAAGGTAGAGGTATATTACAGGCGTAAAGTTAGAGGTAGAAGTACAGACGCCAAGGTAGAGGTAGAGGTAGAGGTAGAAGTACAGGCGCAAAGGTAGAGGTAGAGGTAGAGGTAGAAGTACAGGCGGAAAGGTAGAGGTAGAGGTGGAGGTAGAGGTAGATGTGGAGGTAGAGGTAGAGGTAGAGGTACAGACGTAGAGGTAGAGGTACTGACGTAGAGGTAGAGGTCGAGGTACATGCGTAGAGGTAGAGGTTGAGGTACAGGCGTAGAGGTAGAGGTAGAGGTAGAAGTATAGGTTGAGGTAGTGGTCGAGGTAGAGGTACATGCGTAGGGGTAGAGTTAGAGCAACGTGCGTAGAGGTAGAAGTAGAGGTACAGACGTAGAGGTAGAGGTAGAGGTAGAGCTAGACGTACAGACGTAGAGGTAGAGGTAGAGGTATCAGGCACAAGGGTAGAGATAGAGGTGGTGATAGAGGTACAGGCGTAGAGGTAGAGGTAGAGCTACAGGCGTAGTCGTAGAGGTAGAGGTAGAGGTACAGGTAGAGGTAGAGGTACAGGCGTAGCGGTAGAATGGAGGCAGAGGTCGAGGTAGAGGTAGAGTCATAGGTAGAGATAGAGGTAGGGGTACATGCGTAGATGTAGAGGCAGAGGTAGATGTACAGGCGTAAAGATAGAGGTAGAGGTAGAGGTAGAGGTAGAGGTAGAGGTAGACATATAGGCGTAGACGTAGAGGTAGTGGTAGAGGTAGAGGTACAGACAGTGGTAGTAGATGTAGAGGTAGATGTAGAGGTAGAGGTAGAGATACATGCGTAGAGGTAGAAGTAGATGTACATGCATAGAGGTGGAGGTAGAGGTACATTTGTAGATGTAGAGGTAGAGGTACATGCGTAGAGGTAGAGGCAGCGGAAGAAGTACAATGGTAGAGGTAGAGGTAGAGGTAGAGGCAGAGGTAGAGGTAGAGGTAAAGGTAGAGGTAGAGGTAGAGGTAGAGGTAGAGGTAGAGGCAGAGGTAGAGGTAGAGGTAAAGGTAGAGGTAGAGGTAGAGGTAGAGGTAGAGGTAGAGGTAGAGGTACATACGCAGAGGTAGAGGTAGACTTACAGGCGCAAAGGTAGAGGTAGAGGTATAGGTAGAGGTAGAGGCGTAAAGGTAGAGGTAGTGGTAGAGGTAGAAGTACAGGCGTAGAAGTAGAGGTAGAGGTACAGGCGTAGAGGTAGAGGCATTGGCGTAGAGGTAGTGGTAGATGTAGTAGGTACAGGCGTAGCG
Source organism: Megalopta genalis (assembly GCF_051020955.1). Taxonomy (NCBI): domain Eukaryota; kingdom Metazoa; phylum Arthropoda; class Insecta; order Hymenoptera; family Halictidae; genus Megalopta; species Megalopta genalis. The sequence continues at coordinate 160,420 of NW_027476372.1, forward strand.
TTAGAGGTACAGGTAGAGGTAGAGGTAGAGGTTGATGTAGAGATACAGGCGTAGAGGTAGAGATAGAGGTACAGGTAGAGATAGATGTATAGGTTAAACTATGGTGAAGCGTGCGTATGCTCCTGAAGGGAATAATCCAGCCACAAATTGCAGATTTTATGGACCCATAGATTACGTTCCGCACGAACCCTGCTTATCTTCATTTTTGCTTCCAACTTGTCTCTCGTTAAACGTTCGTTAATCGTGCACGGCGGAGCTAAATATGCATTCGGTATAAATCGATAACTTTCGCGGCAACACGTGCATGATTTTCTGCATCTTTGGAAAAATGTAAATGAGAGGAGAGTTTACGGAAGGAACGATGACAGGGCGTCAGCGTAATTGCCAATCCAACGTTTACGTCAACAATTGATCGAATGCACGGTGGTTCTCGTTTTTTTTAACCATCTACTTCTTTATAATATTTCATTTTTATTTGATTTTGACACACTCGTTTCAGATCCCGTCGCAAAATTCATCTACCATTTCAGGATTGTGATTTGGTAACACGCTGGTCTTTTTTTCGAACTTCAAAAGTGGTAGATAAATTTTATGATTTGAAATGAGCGCGTAAAAATCTGCATGTCACTAAAAAATGCAACACGGTACTGAATAAATCACAATTTCGATGGAATATTTCAAGTTTAACATAAATTTTCGAGATCAAAAAATAGTGGATTCTCTCTTTTTTCGTTTATTCTGCAACACTTCAGTTTTTTTCGCGTAAAAGAAAACGTCGCTTTATCTAATTTTTATCAAAAGTTCTTCGAATTTGACAGGCAACTTTGCCACTTTGCCCACCGTGCGTCATTTCGGAGAAGATTTGCAACATTGGTGCATTTTACCAATATCCTTGTTCCCGTCTTAATCGTTTGCCCGCTGTCGTGGATAGCACGGTGGTTCGCCAGGTGTTCGTTAAACACACGCGGCGCCACGCGAATCACCCTGGATGATCCAACTTTGATAACCGATAACTAGTTTCTTTCGTGGATTCCTCAGTTTCGCGTTGGCCGATAAGTTTCCGTGTATCGACAACACTTAGCAACTTTCCCCGTAAAAACCGTCGTTTTGATTGATTGAACAAAGCTCTGATCCACTTATGTGAGTTAGAAACACAACGTCCTCTTACACGGAATGGCAACACATAATACAAACGAGCAATGCGCGCCACGAACGTTACTTAACGTTATTGCTTTAACGTTGCTTCGCTGTTTAGCAATAAACGTTCGCCGGCTCGACGCGTAGTCCGACAGCCCGGAGAGTTGTGCTAAAAATCGCAGCGTACTCTGATTTTCGAAAAAAAAGCTGAAAAGAAAACGGCAGGCCAGAATAGACCTCCAGCATCGCCGTTGGTTGGTTAAAGGGGAACCGTATTTCCCTTTTGATATTCTATGACATCGCAGTCACATAGCGGGCAAACAAAAAATGCCTGCACTCTTTTTTCATTTATTATAACGTATTTCGCATTATCCTAGCTCGACCGGCGCTGTCTAGAATAGGAAACACTATGCCGGAACAAAAATGTAAAATATGTCAAGATATAGCGAACGACGGCTTTGCCCCGCGTCAAAAGGGAACCCTGTTCCGAATGATTGAGCAGAACCTGTGTGTATGAAAACATTTTGCACTTTGATGTTGAACGTTGTTTTTCTCTCGTGACACGAATCGGAAAAAAATATTTTCATAACACTCTATGAATAATCCATTACTCAAATTAAATGCGACAAATGATACCTTCCGGCCCGAGTCGTTCGTTATTATATCGTTTCCTTTCTTTTTCTCTTATTTTCTTGAAATTCTTCTCGTCGAAATTATCGATAAATTCGATACAACGAACCGCGATAGAACGGACGCAGCGCGAACCGGAAATAGTTTTCATATTTCAAAAAATCGGGCATTCCGTTTCGTATAAGTTCGCATTGTTTGCTCACCGAAACGCGGTCCGATTTTATAAATTAAATTCGGCAACGCGAATTAATGTTGACATATCGGGAAACCGTGCCGCCAGCAAAATTTACTTTTATCCTGTAAAACACCGGACTCACAATAATTATCCATTATTGCAGACTAATAAATATCCGCAGAGTTAATAAAAGTGTGTGTCGTGCCGACCTATGTATCGTTTCGTCCCATTAAATTATGCGTATCCGTTTCCGGTTCATTGTGCACCCTCGCACCGAGAGCGTCGCTGTGTAAGTGTACGCACCGGTGGCAACATTTTTATTAGTTTGTTCTGGCGAGTTGTGATTCTGTTTCGCGTTTGACGCACTTCCGTAAATCCTTCGCATTCCTCAGCCGGCTCGCGTAATACTGAAACAACGCCCGCCACCACCGATCGATACACGAATGTATACATTAATCTTTGACCTTCCCTCCGTCCCGTCGCCGTATTATTATGCAAAACGGTCTTATTTCGAATTTGCCTATCAGCCCTGCGGAAATGTCTGCAATGGGAGTTATGAGATTGCGGCAAGGGACCTTGAACGCTGGTCAACGTTCTTTTTAGTATTTCCGTGACTTCAGCCAGCAATTTCCTCTTAAAGGAATGCTTTTCTTTTTACGTTCTACAGCGAATTCCCTTCTTCGTGAAACGTTCAACCACTAACACCTGTTCCCGCGCAATTAGCTCTAATTCTATGCTTCTCTTGAGGCTAGCTTTTCAGTTGTGCTTAGATTTTACAGTTATCGTATTATAGACCGCGGAATACCTCTTCAGGTTCTTAGTCTTGCTGAGGATTTTTAGGAGACTTGAGATAGTGCAATTTGATTTTGCGCAACAGTTTCGGAGTAATCATTGCACCGTGGATCTTTATGATAATGAAAAATTATGTGTGATAACTGTAGAGAATATAGATCAGGCGGAAATGTCGTTCATGATTTAATCATTTTAATAAATCGTGCAGAATTGAAAGAGATTTTCGAATTCTTCTAATGTCTGCACAGTTTTGCTTCTGTGTTAGTCTTTCTTTGTAAAAAAGTGCATAAAATCCACTGTTTAGTTATCATTGCTTAAATATATTCTTGCACTTATAATGTGAATTAGATTATAGTATCTTGTTCAGGAGAGTACTCAGTACAATTTTATTTTAGTCAATAATTTTTTCATTATTTCATAAAAATAAATAATCGGTAAATTAGAACGATTTTTCAAGGTTTGTAATTTTGTGTCGAAAAACTGGAATATTCTGTTCACATTAAGCATAGTTTTCTTCGAACACCTACTTTGGTAAATAAGAAGAGACACTGAAATTGAAAAAATTTTAATATTTTTCACAGAGAAATCATAACTGCTCACATTGCTAATAGAATACGTAAGGTTAAATAATTGAAAGAAATAAGAACTGAGCTCGCAAAGATTCAAAAGAAAATAGCAAAACGCAGCTAAATGCGACCCTTGCGCGTAAAATTAATCATGAAACGTTCAACTCAATCGCATAGAGTACCTTTCCATGTATCAATGCAGTGGTTTGTATGAAAATCGCTTTTCGAGGGTAACTTATAAACGATCTGTTCTCAAACGAGGGTCTCTGGAATCTACTTTCTCCGATCAGCGAAAACCGGAGGGCGCTCCTCGTTAGCAGGTTCTCTGAGCAGTTAGTTCGGCGATGGTCTAAATCTAAAATATGATGGCTGAAATCTGCTCGAGGATTATGGTGCGTCGAGTATTTCGATCTAATGTCCATCTCACTCTCTCTTTCACGCCCTCGCTCTCTCCTTATCTCTTATTCTCTCTTTCTTTCTCATTTCATATATCACTATTTCTATCTCTATTTCTATCTCTTATTCTATCTCCATCTTTCTATCTCTGTAACTCTCTAACTCTATAATTTTATATCTCTCTAACTCGCTAATTCTATATCTCCCTAACTCTCTAATTTTATATATCTCTATCTCTCTATCTCTCTATCTCTTTAATTTTCTATCTCTCTATCTCTCTATCTCTTTATCTCGCTATCTCTGTATCTCTCTATCTCTCTATCTCTCTATCTCGCTATCTCTGTATCTCTCTATCTCTCTATCTCTTTAATTTTCTATCTCTCTATCTCTCTATCTCTCTAATTTTCTATCTCTCTATCTCTGTATCTCTATCTCTCTATCTCTATCTCTATCTCTATCTCTATCTCTATCTCTATCTCTATCTCTATCTCTATCTCTATCTCTATCTCTATCTCTATCTCTATCTCTATCTCTACCTCTATCTCTATCTCTATTTCTATCTCTATCTCTTATTCTTTCTCTCTCCTTCTCTTTATTTCACTCGTTCGTAATGGAATACGCAATCCGCTCCCGTCATACATCGTGTTTCATAATTCATGGCACAAATTGGATCCGGCACGGCTGGAATTAAGAGGAAAATCAAGAATAATGAAATTCCAACTTTCATCTGTCTTGAGATTATTTTGCGCATTGTACCATATGCACAAAGTGTTGTCGAGAGCTTACACATTCTTGCAATATTTCAGACGGACAGTTCGCAGTTTTTTTTAAACGGACGCGGACTGCGTTAGAAATTTCTTCTATGGATTTACAAAGTATAACGCTGTATGACAATAGTCAGCTTAGTTTAGTATTAAAGTCAATATGGTAAAGTCTGTCAATTCTGTTTTGATCTGAAAGAGACGTCATCCACGTGCCAAACAAAATCCATCAATAATAGTAATAATAATAACAGTGATAATAATATATCTATTAGCTAAAAATTACGCAAATATGCGAAGAGGGGGAACTGATGGACTGGGACGTAGCACTCTCTTTCTTTCTCTCTCTCTCTCTCTCTCTCTCTCTCTCTCTCTCTGATCTGACTATCTCTGCCTCCCTCTTTCTATTTCTCCCTATCCAGCCGAGTTTCTTCGTATTCCCTTTGCGTGACTTAATTACTCGTCGTTCTAATCCCTGTCCGTTAATATTTGCGCTATCGTAAAGGCGAATCAGAGCACTGACGGCTCTGTTTTCCTTATTTCCAGTTCTGCTTCTGGTAATTGGATCCGCCGGGCTTCCGTGATTACGCGTCAGTCAGGATTAACTCGGCACGCGCGTTACGTTGCGCAGGTGCGGCCCGTGCGAGCAGCAACCGGGCCTGTGGTTGCACGGCTGATTAAAGTAAATGTTCGGCCGTTGATAGAATCGCGCGATCTTCCAGCAACGTGTGTATCGCTTATTAACCTTTTTCAGTTAGATATCGGTAAATATGTCATCGGGAGTATCAGGACGCCGTGCGGGGTTTATGCGCGATAAAGCTCGCAGATTTTTAATTAAACTCCCCCCGACGAGGAAATCCCTTTGACTTTCGTCGATGTATCTAATATTTATTGTTTACGCGATGCGATTTAGCGGTGACTGGCGGTTCCAAGTTGAGTAGACGACGCAGTTGCGATTCACTCCGAGGAATTTTTATCGGGAATGTCTGTAAAGTGTTATTGTTCCCGACGAGAGATTGTTAGCTTCGAATTAGCAGATTATTGTTAGGTAGAAAAAACATCAGAAGATACATAATCATATTGTGTCCAAGTTATTAATAATTTCTAATGAGAGTTTGTTAGCTTCGAATCAGAAAATTATAGTTATCGTTGGACCTTTACGCAAAATCGGATCGTTATACAAAATAAAAATTGTCTAAATGAATTGTAAAAAATATAAATTAGCTGAAGCTCACTTTCCTCTTTTAGTGATTGTAATAAGTTGAAGATAACGTAACGCTATCCTTAATTAAATTTATTTAAATTCACTTAAAACTTTCACTTGAAAATTCACTCAAATTCACTAAATTCGCTATCCTTAAGTTCCTTAAATTCATCCGATGTCTTTATTATAAAATTCTTTTTAACTGATTACAAATGTTACGAGGTGCGATATATCGATATTCAATAGCCTTTTGTCGAACTAACTGCGGATAAGTTTTATTCTGCCCAAAGATTCGATATATTTGCATAAATAGTTCAGTTATCGTTCGTTCTCCGAAGAAAGTTCGAAACAATAATACATAGATGTGCGGCATATTTTGTATTTCGAAATTTATACTGGACCATTGTTCAGAAGTTCTATTATCCAAAACAGGTACTCAGAACCCGTCAGGAGGCTGAACTCGCGACACGAAATATTGGAATGGTTTTTGGGCGTAATCTCATGTTAGCGCTACAATAGAATCATATTTAAAGCTCATTCAAAAAGGGTGGTTTCAATAGGATATCGAGCACAAAACAGAGCAACGCTCGAAGCCGGAGATTTACGACGGTTTGTTGCTGGTTTTCATGAATGTGTAGGCAGCTGTTCGCTAGCTCGCATAAGCTCTCTTTTACTGCCTTGGGCTTCTGATGGCCAATGCTCTAAACGAGTGTAAACACTATCGCGGATAAGTATATGGTCGCTTTCTATACTTACACGATAGTAACGCATAAGCAGTGGCACATTACTGGCCGGAAAAATCGTGCGATGTGTTTCGATACGTTTTTGTAATAAATATAGAGTCTATTGTACTCTTACTAAATAATGGAAAATTTTTGTAACATACGAGGCGTTAAAAAAATGGTTTAAGTCAAAACACTTAATTTGTGGATGATGAAAAAAAATTAAAAACTCTGTAAAATGCAATAACGTATGATATTGTTACCAACTCATTTATGAAAGCCCCTTTGAAGTTTCAACGTAAAATATTAAAGAAGAATCGCAGAAAATATGAAATTCGATATGATTTAATAATATTAAATCACTCTAGCACAAAATTGACTTACTAAATTGTATCAGTCAAACGCACTTTTGTTTAAACAGCGAACAAAATAATACAAGTAATATTTCACTTGCAGTAACTTTATCTTCATTTATTTGCAGCGAAACGTGAAAAAATAAATTACAATAAAGTCTCTGTTAAGAATCCATTAAATTTATGATTATTTCGTCGATCGGAAAGTTTAAAGAAATGATTAAAAAGCAATGACGATTACAAAGGTAGAATTTTAAAAATGTTTCGCATTTCGTACGAGAGATATATTATAAGAAAGATTCGACGGTGAATAAAAAGATAATTACAATGTAACAGACATGTATTTGCCAATATCTGTGCCAGGAATACGACATCCTTGATATCGTGTTCTACAGGGCTGGGATTGCCGCTATTGATTTCCATAGCTACTGAATCTACAGCCCCCACCCGTTATTCCGGGCACGCAGTATATCAAATAACCGCTCGCGGAGCTTCGCGAATGACGGCGACGAAGTTATTTATTATTTCGCGATATTGTTTGCCCGTTGTTCCAAGATTCGCGTCAATAATATTGGCAAGCCGTCCCACGGCGACACCGCGGTTTTCGTTAACTCGCCGCGAGAGCGACGCGCGAACGTCGCGACGCGACGCTCCGATAAAAAAAGAAAAACACTCTCTGTCCAGCGCTATTTCATTTTCATACCTGCGCGGCCAGCCCTTCCCGCGCAGCTCTGTAATTACGTTGTTCGCAGTTTGAACCGGGCGTCCGCGTTTATTTCGTTACAGCACCTCGGAACGCTCTAATTCAGCCGGGGATAGTTCCCTTCGCGGCTCGCTCCGCCGCGCCGGAAGGAGGAAAAGAATCGCAGGTGTTGTAAGTGAAGTGCAATTGCGGTGGACGGTTCAGCTTTTTCAGCTGGTCGTAGCCTGCGCGCGGCCGTGACGGAGCAGCGTGCAGGATGGTGTGGGTGGGGGGCAGCGTTAAGGATAAAGTTGTCCGAAAAAAGTGGAATTTTTGAAAAGCCTGGCGGGAGAATATTTCGTGGCCGGCTGAGCTGGCCGTTATAAATCCCGGAATAAAAATAGCGTCTCGCTGTGGCGGGGCTCGCGGTAATAAAACTGAAACGGGCGAGAAGGAAACGCGGACGCTGCGCGTCGCTCGAAAAAAATTCCATAATCAGGAACAAAGGCGTCAGCCGTGATACGTTTATTTGGCCTGCTTCGATGCGGCGGGCTTGACTCCTTTTATCGAGCGGAACGGTCGCCGCGCGATCAAAGCCGGATATATCCGTGCATAAGTTGACCCCGGAGTTCGGCCGGGCTCGAACCAACTTTTCCGGAGGGAAATCCTTCGAACACACCACGGCCGCCGCCGCCGGTTTTTCCTAAATTCACGGCGTCACGCGAGAAATGGGTAGTAATAACGCAGTAATAACGCGTAGTAATAACGCGAGCTGAAGATAATCATTATCGTGACAAGAAATTGTTTGACACGCGCCTCGGTTAACGAGCGCAATTTTAAATTCATAAAGCTTAATTAGCGTGTATCAGGGGTCGCTTGTGCTCAAGCTGGCTTGTGTCCGAAACATGCGAATGCCTGCCCTCGCACCAAATCCCCTCTGATCCCTTTCCAGATTATATTGGTTCGGTCTTCCCCCGCCGGCGATTATGCTAGCATACAAAGTATTCGTCTACGGTAGACTTTGCTGCATAGAGTAGCAGCGGTCTTAATTTTAAGACGACGGATTTTAATTTCAGTTCGAAGCATGCAACTGATACTTGTTTCTTCGATTTGTTTCCTTCCTCAATCTGAAAATATGTGTCTCACTTATATAACATTAACAATTTTTCAGCTGGAAATATTTTTCGCGAAATTCTTCAGAGATCATTATCGTTTTAGATGATGTCAGCTTCCAGAAGACACAGGAACCGCGTGATCACGTCCGTCAGACGAGGCACCCTTTGTTCATTTCACAGTTGAAGCTCTCAAACATTGAACATTATTTCGGCAAATAGTTTTTGTCGGATGTTGTTAATTATTCTGTTGCAACCATCGCTCCCACGGATTGTCGTTATTGTTACATGAATATGCGTATGAAATTACCAAACTGGAAGGAAAATTACAGATGCGGCTAAATTTACTGTTAAACGAGCATTTCATGTTCCTTGTTCTATGTAAATGTTATTTTCATTTGAATAGTTTCAGAAAACAACGTAGAAGAACTTTATTTGCAAAAGCTGAGGTTAACGAAAGTGAATTTAATTTGTGGGAGGGTGAGTATCGATTGCAAAACAGCGAGTGTCGCTTGTAAAAGGGTGAATTTGATTCGAACGAAAAAATGAATTCCACTGACTTCCAATCGTAAACATTGTGCAAAATATTTATATAAAAATATTCTATAAAAATATTACATCAAAATATATACATATAATTTAAATATTAAATATTGTTCTTGGACGATTCGATGTTTGCTCGTATTTCGTATGACGAATTGCTCTTCAAATGACGGACGTCATTTTGTGGAAGATCTGCAAGCACGGCGCGTTCCGCCGATCTTTTTCTTCTCTCTTGATGCCTCAATCGTTTGTCCGTTACTGTACGAGGCAAACAGGAAACGTCACTCGACGCCAATTTGCCGCTTCTGCTTAGGCCAACGCTTGTCCCCGCGACGCGCCGCGACGATTCCTAAGCACGCATGAAGCACCAGATTTATTCAGTGTCGTTTGCGTAACGACGACGCACGCCCCTGGCCGATCGTAACGAGTGTCATCATCATCTTCTGTTAAGGGACACAATCTTTCCAACAATTTTTCCATTTTCTCTGTCGCGCCCGACGAGAGAGAGAGAGAGGGAGAGAGAGAGGGAGAGACAGAGAGAGACTGCAATTTCAACGAGGAAATGGTTAATACCGCACCGCCTTCTTTGATAAGGTGATTTCACGGGCCCTTCTTCATTCAACTCTTACGCTGCGACGATGGGTTTTGTTAGGGAATATTGAATGTCCAAGTATTTTGATGTCGCCTGTTTTCTTTGCGATCCAAATTTATTCTGTCCAGGGAGAACAACGAAGGTATTTGCACGGGACGACACGGTTCGCAGCTGCACTTAACCCGAGAGCTCGTCGGTCTAGCGAGAGCGATCGAAGCCTCTCTCGACGATTAATGAAATTACAAGAGACCTTCCGGGATGGCTCGTTTATTCAAATATTATCCGATTTATACCAAGTTTTCTCGTTCGTTTGCACGCGGCATATTCCGGCATCGATAAAAAATTCATTTCAAATTTCTCAACGGCGAAAAAAGTTATGGGCATTGTTGGTGGATCGGTATTAACCCGTTCGCGTTTTATTTTCATTGTCTTCGATAAATCTCCGGCATTGTGCATTCATTTGTGCGCTTCCTTTTCATTATTCCACTTAACCGACCTTCTTCTTATCGTGATCATTTTTTAGTTTGAAAAGAGACCATATTTTCATTTGTCGTATATTCGTGTTTATTTTCGTTCCGTAATTTTGATCATTGTCGTACACGCGATCGAAGAAGCTGCGTGGAAAAAAACATTGAAATATCTTTGTTGTTTCTAAGTGCACGACGAAAGCTGTTTCGTGCCTTTGAGAAGTCACCGAACGCCATTGTGCAATGTTGACGCCTCGAGACGCCCGACGGCAAGCTTAGCAATTATGGCTACTTGTGCGCAGAGCAAGCGTCATGTTTCTCAGCAAACCACAGTCAAAGGTGCGCAGTAACTAAACTGTTCGACAGGGCAAGCAAAATGGTTGCAAGGGAAAAATGTTTTTCGCCTCGCTTTTCTCACAGAATTTCTCGTACGCGTACAGCGGTCCACACGCTTCCCGATAAAATTTCGCCTTTTACTTTCTGAAAGTGGTATTCGAAATATTTTCCACGAGGCGAAGCAATAAACAACATTTTTCCTTCCATATCACATCTTTAATATCACAATATTCAGTGTGTGATTAAATTTGTTGTACGCTGATGTATCTACAAATAATGGAGACATTTAAATGTTACTATTCAGCTATTTTATCCTGTATATAATAATAATAATAACATAATATAATAGCGAATTTATTTATTCCCGAAAACGCGTAACTCGGAGATTTCGATGTTCCAGAATAAATAAATGATTAAAATTATTATAATTTTCCAGGAACATCGGCAGAGTAATCTGCTATATCAACAAAGAACGAACTTAAAAAAAAAATAACAGTCGTCAAATAAAAATTAAACTGATCGAGAGAATAAAATTAAATTTAAAGTAAAAAGTAGTTTAAAAGTAGGCTTTCCATAGAAATGTTTAAAAGTTAACAAATTTCAGGCGAAGGGAACTTTAGAACTTGGCGATGGAAGATAAGACTGTCCATTATTCCAGTTTAGTGTTAATGGCTTTTTAGATTTCTTTTTGCGGAAAAGTGCAGTGCATCCGCAAGAAAGAATAGGATGAGGTCCGTTCTGGAGAACTGCATTAGTCCGTAAATTTTTACGGTCAGGAGACTCGGGGCTGCAGAATAGTAAACATCATTTTTAAGACTACTAACTCGGTTATCAAGCGCTCGTTGCTATCGAAATAAAAATTCCGAGCACCCCGGGTTACAGTTGATTGTCGCAAACGTAAAATTACATCCCTCGTTAAACCGATTGTGTGTGTGTCAGTTTTAACGAAAATCGCCACGTGAATGAACGGAAGTCACAAAATTCCAAAAAGCGTTAACACGGTTAAACACGCGAATGCTACGAATCCACTGCAAATCCACGCCAAATTATTTGGTCAAGCTTTAATTGACAGCGAAAAAACGTTCGGCAGGCACAGTGTCCGTGGAAAGGGCAATAGTTGGACAAACGTTGGGAAGAAAGGTGGTGCGCATGTAGTAGTTAATTGGCGAAGAAATATGTGAACGGCACGTCCGCGCCCGTAAACCGACGGGGCAGCCCATGAAAAATAAATATAAGTGTATTTAAAACGAAAATATTGGAGCCTTACGCCACTCCTGCGACACATAATAGCGTCGACTCATAAATATCCTGAGAACGGTGTTTTCACGGCAACGAACGTAGTCACGTACTCAATTTACGACAGGACATTCTACGCCGGTGGATTTTCCATCGTTGTCAGACTCGGCTTGAAGAGCCATCCACACATTCCCGGCGACAAACTGCGCGGGTTCGCGCGCGCTCGTAAAAAGCTTAAAAACAAAATCAATGACGGAGAAAAAAAACCGAACGCGAAGCAGCTCGCAATTACTTTGTTTTCCTGTCCCGTGAAAAAAGGCGTGTCTCCGATAGCGCCGATATTAACCTTACCCATGGGAAGACTTTAAAAGTTGTGCGTGCGACATGGACGGGGCATTTACGGCGTCCAGGAACATTTCGGATTTAATACTTCAACTTCTTTTGTTATCACTGCGGAGTTGCTCGGCTGAAGCAGCTGTTGGACTTTGTCTATAAAACGCCGTCCCTTATTAGCTCTTTTATGCCGACTTTGCAGACACTTGGCCGCGATGATGAATTTTTGACTTTTAATGCCTCTGTGCGTTCAACCACCCTCCCTCCCTCTCTTCGCCGGGACTTAGTTCGTTGTTCTTCGCGACATGTCCGCCGGCACGCTATTCCCAATTCCGAGGTTTACGGCGAAAGTTCCTTCGTTACGAGCAGGCAATCGAGTAATAATTGTTACTAATGATTTGTAAGCAGTGTTCCAGGAATGCGGAGTCAGTGCGTAAAAAATTCGGCGGAAACTTCGGCGGAGGATCGCTGTTTCACGACGGTGCCGACCTCGTTTCTCGCAAACGCTGCCCGGGAGCCGCACGAATTAAAATGTCAGGTTCGATCCCATTCTCTCAGCTCGCTTGTTACCAACAGATCTCTCTGTTTATTTAGAAGCGCCCGGTAATTGATTAATGCGCTCGATACCGCGTCGACGGTCACGCATGGATGACACTAATATATTTCGGTTTGCGTTGCGGTACGTTCGAATGAATCGAACATTTCTACGATTTTTAGAGCGTGATGGAGTTGATATAAATCGTGATCTTTCGTTTTACTTTTTTGGATTCGTCTGTGAAATTACTTTGTTTCGGGGAATTTTTGAGGTTAGTGTTAGGCAAAAAGACTAAGGAGGCAAAATATTTGCAAGAAATATTCCCTCTGAAATCACAAACGAATTCACGCAACCCGGTCGAATTTTGAAAAATTTCTATTCTAATACTTCATTATACACACATATTTAACAATTAATATATTTATTTTCGAAATATATTCAATATTTCTGTAGTATCGTAATTTAGTGGGTACGTTTAGGACGAGGAGGAGTGTTAGGCTTAGTTTTAAGACCGTAGTTTTAAGACTTTGTATTTATGGTAGGCAATAGAAGAGAAATGTTGGCGAAGGCCGGGTCAGTTGGGAAAAACACTTGGCGACAGGGAGCCGGCCGATGCGATTATCACGTTTTTGGAAAAGGCAGGCGTTGTGTCGAAGGAGCGTGTTTGGAGTGGACAGGGTGTGTTCGAGAGTCGTCGAGTGAGGAGCGTTGCGAGTTGTAGAATTAAGTGAAGTAGTTGTAATCCTAGTTGCAGATACGGTACGCGACATTTCCTGTTTTCACCACGTTTAGTTCTTTCCTAATCAATACATATTCTATATTGTTTAAATATTGAACAAATTTCTACATCATTTTGGGGGCTCGTCCGAGATTTGAGGAAAACGTAGCGCTGAATGATAACAGTGATATCGTGACTGTAGGAGTTGAGAGTTGAACTCTAGTTGTTGTGTTGTGCATTTAAAAACCTTTTAAGATGTCTGCAGGAAACGATACCGTTGTCGAAGTGTCACAAGCATGCCTATCTGCTGACAAATTAGAGGAATTTCTAACAATGAAGTTAACCGATTTGAAGGAAGAATTGAAGAGTCGCAAGCTGAGAACGTCGGGAAATAAGAAGCAATTACAAGATCGGCTTAAAGTAGCCATAATGTTGCAAATAGAACATGGCGAAGAGGAAGACTATACTGATGGCAGTGAAGATGAAGAAGAAGGAAGCAATGTGAAACGATGCGTGTGACGGATGCAGGCATTAACATTCAGAGATGTTGAGGAGTCCATGCGTACATTTAGCGGAGACGATAAAGCAAACATTCGTTGTTGGCTCGAAGAGTTTGAAGACATGGCGGAGCTATGTGAACGGAGTGAAGTACAAAAAGTTATTTATGCGAAGCGTTTATTGCGTGGATCGGCGAGATTGTTCGTCGACTATGAAAAATGTTGTCGCAAATGGATCGAGATGAAGCGAGCATTGGAATCTGAATTTGCTAAAACTGCAGATAGGTACAAGATACATACAGAGTTGTCACGTAAAATTAAAAGATCGAACGAGTCGTATCAAGAATACATTTATCAAATGTTGGAGATTGCGAAGCAAGCGGACATGGAAGTATCAACAGTTATTAAGTATATTATTGACGGAGTTCAGGATTTCGAGACAAACAAAACGATATTGTACGGTGCTAGAAATATACGTGAGTTGAAAGAAAAATTCGAAATTTACGAAGACATGAAGGAAAAATCAGGGACGAAAAACAGGCGACCTGAGGAGAAGAAGAAGACGACCGTCCATGGAACCTCATCACAAGGTGAATCACAGCAAGTGGCACAGCAAGAAATACGGCGATGTTTTTTGTGTGGAAACCGATACCATACGGCTGCAAACTGCCCGACAAAAGAAAGAGGACCCAAGTGTATCTGAAGCGTCGAGAAAGAAGCGAGTTAAAGAGGTGCAAGTTGGAAATTGTAAGTTGACAGCGTTAATAGATTCTGGAAGCGAACTGAATTTGATGCGAGCGGATTATTATGTTAAAATTGGTGCTCCTAGATTGAATAATAAGATTTTGCAATTTCGTGGTGTCGGAGCAGAGAGCAACCACACATTAGGGGAATTTTCAACAACTATTGCAATAGATCAGATAACATATCGAATAAATATACACGTTCTACCCAATACCTTGTCGTCCCATAGTTTAATAATCGGTACAGAATTTTTAGATTCCGTAGAACTAAGTACGAAAGGAGGAGAAATTTTTATTAAAAAAATAGATTTGCCGGAAATATTTAATGTCAATGTCGAGGCTATAGTTGACAATGTAGATTTATCACACATTGCGGTTCCTGAACATAGAAAACTTATAGAAGATTGTGTTGCAAGTTATAAACCATCTAAAACGAAAGAAGTAGGGATTAAAATGAGCTTGATACTGCAAGACGAGATCCCAGTGTACGAGAGACCGCGATAAATCTGAAGTTGATAAACAAATAACGTCATGGTTGAAAGATGAAATAATTCGAGAGTCTTGTTCAGATTACGCAAGTCCAATTGTACTAGTAAAGAAGAAGGATGGCACAACTAGAATTTGTGTTGACTACACACAGCTTAATAAAAAAAAAATGGTAAATGATAGATATCCCCTACCTTTGATAGAGGATCAATTGGATTTATTAGAAGGCGCGAAAGTATTTAGTTCGTTGGATCTCAGAAATGGATTTTTTCATGTTCCCATTAATGAGAATAGCAGAAAATATACCGCCCCCGTAACTCCCACCGGTCATTATGAATTTTTAAAGGTTCCGTTTGGGTTATGTAATTCGTCAGCCGTCTTTCAAAAGTATATAAATGCAGCCTTCAAAGAGTTAATTGCAACCGGGGTCGTTTTGACATACATGTGTTTCGTTTAAATTTGAATCTAAATCACGTGTTTCGTATCAATTTGAAGTTAAATCGTTTGTTTGGTATGCATTTGAAGCTACATCATGTACTTCGCATGGATTTTAAGCTAAATCATGTGTTCCAAATGAATTTGAATTTAAATCGTTTGTTTCGCATGAATTTGAAGCCAAGTCTTCTGTGGCGGCTACCTCCAGACCCGCCAGTAGAGGGCTCCTCTTCCCGCTAGTAGCCGATCAGCCTCGATTCCTATATATACACAGAGACTTCGTCCTACCCCTACGTCTAAGGCAAGGGCCCGCTAGGATAGCCTTACTGATGAGTCCTCTAGCGGGCCCCGGACGAAACGTGTCCCCTCTCCTTTCCACGACAACGACACTTTGAACCGCCGCCAAACTTCTATTTCTCGTAGATTTGAAGCTAGATCGTTTGTTTCGCATGGATTTGTAGCTTAATCATTTGTGTCGCATAGATTTGAAACTAAATATTCTATTTCGCATGGATAAATCGTTTGTTTCGCATGGATTTGAACCTATATCGTTTGTATCGCGTATGCATTTGAAGCTAAATCGTTTATTTCTCATGAATTTGAAGATAAATCTTCTATTTCTCATGGGTTTGAAGCTAATCATGTGTTCCGCATGAATTTGAAACTAAATCGTTTGTGTCGCATGAATTTGAAGCCAAGTCATCTATTTCGCAAAGATTTGAAGGTAGATCGTTTGTTTCGCTTGGATTTGCAGCTAAATCGTCTATTTCGCATGGATTTGAATCTAAACCTTCCATTTGGCATGGATTTTGAGCTAAATCATGTGTTTTGCATGAATTTGAAGAGAAATCATGTGTTTCGCTTAAATGTGAATCTAAATCACGTGTTTCGTATCAATTTGAAGTTAAACCGTTTGTTTGGTATGCATTTGAAGCTACATCATGTATTTCGCATGGATTTTAAGCTATATCATGTGTTTCGCATGGATTTGAAGCTAAATCGTATGTTTCGCATGAATTTGAAACTATATCGTGTGTTTTGCGTGGAATTGAATCTTAATCTTTTGATTCGCATGGATTGGAAGCTAAATCTTCTATTTCGCATGGATTTGTAGCTAAATCGTATGTTCCGCATGAATTTGAAACTAAATCGTTTGTGTCGCATCAATTTGAAGAGAAATCTTTTATTTCGCATAGATTTGAAGCAAAATTTTCTATTTTGCATAGATTTGAAGCTAAATCGTGTATGTCGCCTGAGTTTGAAGCGAAGATATCTATGTCGCATAGATTTGACCCTAGATCGTTTGTTTCGCATGGATTTGAACCTATATCATTTATATTGTATGCATTTGAAGCTAAATCGTTTATTCGGATGAATTTGAAGATAAATCTTCTATTTCGCATGCATTTGAAGCTAATCGTTTGGTCCGTATGGATTTGTAGATAAATCGTTTATTTCGCATGGATTTGTAGCTTAATCGTTTCTTTCCATAGATTTGAAGATAAATCTTCAGATTTCGCATGAATTTGAAGCTAAATCATGTGTTTTGCATGAATTTGAATCTAAATCACGTGTTTCGCATCAATTTGAAGTTAAATTCGTTTGTCTGGTATGCATTTGAAGCTACATCATATATTTCGCATTGATTTGTAGCTAAATCACGTGTTCTGCGTAAATTTGTAGATAAATATTCTAATTCGCATAGCTTTGAAACTAGATCGTTTGATCACGTGGGTTGTTTCTTAATCGTATGTTTCGCATTACGTTGTTGTACGTTGCATTACTTTGTTTTTACGTTGTTTTGTGTTGTTTTACCTTGATTTACGTTGTTTCCCGTTGTCTCACGTAGTTGTTTAAAAGAGTATTAGGTTGTTTTACGTTTCTATACATTGTTTTTACGTTATTTTATATTGTTTTACATTGCTTTACGTTGTGTTTCGTTGATTTACTTTGTTTTGCATTGACGATTTAAAATGTTTGACGATGCTTTACGTAGTTTGCTTTGTTTCGCGTTGTGGTTTAAAACAGTATTACGTTGCTGTACATTGTTTTTACATTGTTTTATACTGTTTTACATTACTTTACGTGTTACGTTGTTTTACTTTGTTTCGCATAGATGATTTACGTTCTTTTACGTTGTTTTGCTTTGTTTTGACGTTGGTTCACGTTGTTTTACCTTGCTGTACGTTGTTTTACACTGTCTCACGTTGTTGTTCAAAACCGTATTACGTTGTTCTACGTTGTTGTACATTGTTTTTACGTTGTTTTATATTGTTTTACATTACTTTACGCTATGTTACGTTGTTTTACCTTGTCTTACATTGTTTTACGTTGCCTCACGCTGTTGCTTAAACCAATATTACGTTGTTCTACGTTGTTATACGTTGTTTTTACAATGTTTTATAGAGTTTCACATTGCTTGTCGTTGTGTTGAGTTGTTTTACTTTGTTTCGCATAGATGATTTACATTGTTTTACGTTGTTTTATCTTGCTTTCGTTTGTTTCGCACTGATGATTTACATTAATTCACGTTGTTTTACTTTGTTTTCCTGTTGTTTTATGTTGTTTTACCTTCTTTACGTTGTTTTACGTTGTCTCACGTTGATGTTTAAAACCGTATTACATTGAGCTACATTGTTATACATTATTTTTATGTTGTTTTATATCATTTTACATTGCTTTTCGTTGTGTTACGTTGTTTTGCTCGCCTCGCATTGATGATTTACGTTGATTTACGTTGTTTTACTTTGTTTTATCTTGTTTTAAGTTTTTTTACGTTGTCTCACGTTGTTTTTTAAAACCGTATTACGTTGTTCTACGTTGTTATACATTGTTGTTACGTTGTTTTATATTGTTTTACATTGCTCTACGTTGTTTTACTAACTTTTTCTTTGTTTTGCATTGATAATTTACGTTGTTTTACGTTGTTTTATTTTGTTTTTACGACGTTTTTATGTTATTTTAGCTTGTTTTACGTAATAATCGAGGTTGTTTAATCAACAACGTGAGAAAGCGTAAATAAACGTAAAGGAAGGTAAAATAATGTACTACAACGTAAAAACAAAGTAAAACAACGTAAATCATTATAGCGAAACAAAGAAAAACAAGCAAAACAACGTAGAAAACGATAATCATTAACGCGAAACAAAGAAAAACAAGGTAAAACGACGTGAAAAACATAAATCATATATGCGAAACAAAGTAAAACAACGTCACACAACGTAAAGCTATGTAAAACAAAATAAAACAACGTAAAGCAATGATAGAACAACGTAATACTGTTTTAAACAACATCTTGAGACAACGTAAAACAACGTAAAGCAAGATAAAACAACGTAAAACAACGTAAAACAACGTAAAACATAGAACAACGTAAAAGCAATGTATAACAACGTAAAACACAGCAATATGGTTTTAAAAACAACGCCATACAAAGAAAACAACGTAAATCATCGTAAAACAACGTAAATCATGAATGCGAAACAAAGTAAAAGTACGAAACACAACATAAACCAATGTAAAACAGTATAAGTCGACGTAAAAACAATGTATAACAACGTAGAACAACGTAATACTATTTAAAAAACACCGTGAGACAACTTAAAACAACGTATAGCAAGGTGAAGCAACGTAAACCAATATAAAATCAAAGTAAAATAATGTAAATCGTCAATGCGAAACAAAAAAAACAACTTGACGCAACGTACAGCAACGTAAAACAATATAAAACAACCTAAAAACAAAGCATAAGAACGCAGAAGAACATAAAACTGTAATAAATAACAACGTGAGACAAGACGAAATAACGTAAAGCAAAGTAAAACACGTAAAATAACGTAAATGATGAATGCGAAACGAAGTGAAACAACGTAAAGGTGGAGGTTGGTAAGGTGGATGGAGGTAACAGGTGGAGGTAGAGATAGAGATAGAGGCACATACGTAGCGGTAGAGGTAGAGGTACATGCGTAGAGGTAGCGTTTGAGGTACATGCATAGAGGTAGAGGTACATGCGTCGGTTTAGAGTTAGAGGTACAGGTGTATAGGTAGAGGTATAGGCATAGAGGTAGTGGTAGAGGTAGAGGTACAGCCGTAGCGGTAGAGGTAGAGTAGAGATAGACGTAGAGGTAGAGGTAGAGCTAGAGGTAGAGGTAGAGGTAGACGTACAGACGTAGAGGTAGAGGTAGAGGTACCGGGCGCAAGGGTAGAGGTAGATGTATAGGTAGTGGTACAGGCGTAGAAGTAGAGGTACAGGTACATGCGTAGCGGTAGAGTTAGTTGTACATGCGTAGAGGTAGAGGTACTTGCGTAGAGGTAGTGGTACGTGCGTCGGGTTAGAGTTAGGGGTACATGCGTCGGGGTAGAGTAAGAGGTACATGTGTAGAGGTAGTGGTAGAGTTACATGCGTAGAGGTAGAAGTAGAGGTACATGCACAGAGCTCGAGGTAGAGGTAGAGGTAGTGGTAGACGCACATACGTAGAGGTAGAGGTAGAGGTACCAGGCGCAAGGGTAGAGATAGAGATGGAGGTAGAGGTATAGGTGTAGAGGTAGAGGTACGTGCGTCGGGGTAGAGTTAGAGGTACATGCGTCGGTAGAGGTACATGCGTACAGGTAGAGATAGAGGTTCATGTACTCTACCACTACGCCTCTACCTCTACCTCTTTGCATGTACCTCTACCTCTAACTCTACGCCTGTATCACTACCTGTACCACTACGTATGTTCCTCTATCTCTACTTCTATGCGTGTACCTCTACCTACACCTCGACTTCAGCGCATGTACCTCTACCTCTACCTCTACGCATGTACCTCTACATCTACCTCTACGCTTGTATCTCTATCTTCTCCTCTACGCATGTACATCTACCCGTCCAAGTTGAACGTAAATGGCTTTTACAGAGCCCCGACGGCACAGACGACGACGACGACGGAAATGTTGCACGATACTATTTTCTCTGATGCAAAGTGTCTTTACCTTATGTTCTTCCTGCTGCACGTTTATTTCTTTGCTCTCTGCTTTTTAAAGAAATCTGTTGTTTTCTGCTCGTTTACTTTTGCCTGAGTGGTCCTTACCTTAGCGACACTGTGAGTGACACGTCCCTTAAAATTCTCCCTTGAATTTTGCTCCAGTTTTCAATGGGAAACGTTGTGTTGCCCGCGACTTCCGATTTGTTTAACCATGGTGTTTCCTCCGTGCCGCAGGAATGTTACCCCGGAACTTTGTAATATTGAATGTATGCTTTATCCCGCTTCATTTTCCCCACCAGGGATTTCGCCCGACTGCATACCTTCAATTCTCACGTACTCCGTCCAGGTTTCTGTTGTTAAAAGCAAATATAGCAGGAAAGTTAAGTGATACTTGAATTCGAGAGGGTTGAAACAACCCTCTGGAATGTGCGGCGTCTCGAAAATTATCTTCGAAACTAATTAGATTCTTATGTTTAGTTGTTTTTGTAGTTGTAATGTTTCCATTTTCAATTACACAACGCTATACTTACTGAGTATACTAATCCGACCAAAAATTATATGCAAGATTTTACGAAATCTCCGTATTCGACTCTACAGCTTCCAAGAGCGATTATCGTAGACACGAGAAAGCAAAATTTTTTGGTTTATCGTTTCGATTGTTGCGTCTGACTTCTGAAACACTAACAGATAGAGGCGGTCATTCCTACGATTTACGCGTTGCGGAGATTCCAAGAATAGCGAACGTCCGGACGGTGTCACTTTAATGCCAACGGTTTCGGAAGTCCATTATTCATTTACGCCATCCTTCGATTAATTATTATCCTGATAAACGTCACCCGGTGCGCAATCCGCCGATAAATCGTTATTCCGCAAACGGGCGCAACCGATGAAACGAGCAATTGATCTCGCCAACATCACGCGAGATAATTGACCCGACGACAATTTTTTTACCGGAGATCAACGATTATACTGGATCGAGCATATTGCTACTTTGTTTGATATGCAAACCGAGCCGTTATTCGCTTACAACTATCCGAACAATTCGATTATAAATGGTTAATACATGTGAGCTTAATTGAACGAAGCGCCATTAAATAAATAGAAAAAAATATTGGCGAAAGACGCCGTTAAATGCACGCAATAAATTATCACCATATCTTCATTTGCTATTAGTTCATTAGGATTTCGCGTATTTCTGTAAACCCTCTGTTCGCTCGAATTTTGTGCACCATTATACAAGAACTGGAAACTCGAAACTAGGAAATATGAATCTCTAGATGCAAAATAATGACGAAACTACAATGTTATTTTCTCGTGTTTTTTAATAATACCGATTGCCTTTTACCATCGTATTATTAAAGCTGTTTAAAAAAGCAGCCTTAAAAATAACTCCGCGCAGAAAATTCGAAATAATTCCAAGGGAACTACGAAATTGAAAATTGTCTAAATTTTCCCAAAAATTTGCACCAACAACTATTTTCGTACATTTTTTCCACATCAGGAAATAACAGAGATAAATCGCAGAGCGCGAAAACAGAAATTTGTCAAGCGACAATGGGTATAAAATGTAATTTGTCATTTTCGTGCAAAGCTGCAAATGAAATCGTATAGAACGACTCGCAGGCCTAGTTAAAATCCGTATTCAATTGAGCAATATGAAGGGATTCTGGGAAAAATTCTATTCAGAATTTTCCACTTATTTCTCCACGTTGGTTCGCTACTGTTCTCGTATATATTGTTCATTATGGTATTTACCCGGCCCACATTCGCGGAACCGTTGTCAATACGTTTAATATATTTGTGCGAGCGGAGCTGTTATTGTTGAACCGGCTTTTAGCGCTAATAAAAATATTTTCTGCAACCGATACGTTGATAATTAATTTTGCAAATGCACGGTTTGTTTCATCGAATGTTTTTCCAGAGGTTTGCCAGAGATGAGCAGTACAAGGTGGATCAAGCGTTTCATTTTATTGCAATATTTTAATTTTGCAATATTTTAATATTGCGTTTACTAATTCATCAATTTGTAATGTGAAATTCTTCTAAATTGTACAAGTTCAAGAATAATTTACTTTATTGTTCTTTGCCTGCTTTATATCATGGTGAACTATTAATAATAATTATATACACAAGTAACGTACTAACATATAAGTGTGGATCTGTGGCATCAACAATAATAAAAAAAGACACTCACCATCTTAGCTTGATCTCTGAAATCACGTTTTAACACTAAATCTATCAAACCCTGTTCATAGTAATAATAATCGGTTTCTCACTTTTCCTTTTAAAAACGTAGAAAATCTATTTTACTTTCGCAGAAAATAATTAACTACATTTTCTTTAGTAAGTTTAAATAAATGCAGTAATGTCATTTTTTTTAAATAACGCAGGTCAGTCACTTCGAGTGCTCTATTTAGTGTGAATAATTTCCGAACTAACATGGTTCTCGGTCATCGATCCCATAGCCAGTATTCTCGCTTCGTTTTCACGAGACACCCTATATGAACAGTCGTCGTTTGTAAGACAGGATACACGTGACGTGCAGGCTCTAATGCAGCACTCGTAAAAAACATTGTAAAAGTGTGTCAAGTTGTAATGACTTTCCGGATCTGCAACCGCGGCGAGATATACCGTTTCGCAAGTGATCATCAACCGTTGCCAGGTTGACGTCGATTTTTAATGAAAAGCGTTAACGCGAATTCCGGGATCCCCGCTTTCGTCAAACACACAGACTTTTATTTGGTCACGTTTCGAGGACCGGAGCCGTCGAACTTTCGCTGACGGTTGCAGTTTCCGCGAAATTTCGGAACGTAAATCTGTTCCCGCGCGCACGCGATGGGGAGTTCCGAGACGAGATGGGAACTTCGCCGGCTGAACTTTGATGTACGAACTATGAACAGCCTAATTTCGGTGTCAGAATACACACTTTCAAATGCAAATCCCTTTCGATATACGTTTCCTCGGGTGAACATCTTGATTGTAAATTTTACGGTATCTTCGGCGAACTGAACGTGATCCCGCCACCGCCTCCAACAAAAACTGTTTGCCGGGACCAAGTAGCTGAGAAAGTCAGTCAAGAGATACGTTGTGTGTGGTTTTAGTGTAATTTAGAGCGTGCTGGGCTCGCTCGATTCGTGTTCTTGAAAACAAAAGGAACGAACCGGAATGAAAGAACGCTTCTGCGTGACGTCACTAATTCATTTAGGTGTAGGTTAACGTACAACTTGTACAGTTACGAGCAGCAATAGTTAACTAACAAACTCACTAGAAAGTATAAACAATGATACATTGGAAACAAGGATCAATTGCAATCAAGGATCATTAATTAAATATTACACATACATGTGAAAGAAAGAACAGTAAAACAAAGGGAAATAGTATACCCTTCTTATATTAGTAAATTACAAACTTTGCTCTTATTTATCGAACGAATTAATTGATAAGTTAAATATCTTTTGTAAATTTTTCTCTTAAAAATTCTTTTTTGTACTTTAACACTTTGACAGCCGCGTCGTCTACATATGGGCGATCGAAAATGATTGAATTATCAGATTTGAAAATTGATTTTCACGCTAATCCGTCATAATTTCCTAATTTTATTAATACCCGCGAAACGTAATAATATTGGAAATGCGAGTCACGAGATACAAGTTTGCTTGGCAATTCGTAATTTAATGAAATGAAATACTTTAATTTCGTGAAATTTTAGTGGTTGTCGAAGCGTGGCAGTCGATGTGTTGAAGTCAGTAATAAATGAGAAAAGGTGTTTAATGTCGAAAGAAACTGGCAGAAAGTCGAAGCCTAATACGACGTTTAATTAGTTATGGCGGAAATCGCGCGGAACCGTAAAATACGGGCTGCCACGTGCAGTCCGCACGTTTAGGATTAACCATGTCAAGTTCAAATTAACCGGGCGGAGCTTCTGATAAGGGGGATTTCATGAGATCCATTCTTTCCGGTGAATTATGTATCATATGATTACATATCGTTTTCATAATCGTCGACAACAGGCAGCTATAAAAATGATCCGCGAGGCTCGATTAAGCGTATCTCTTCCCAAATTGCCCATATTTTTTAGGTTAACTTAATTATTGACTGATCCTCGCAAGTGTACAGGACGTTGCAAAAGTGAAATGATCGAGGGAGAAACTGATGTACGAGCACCGGAATGGGTACCGCGTAAATCACGAATGAAAAGGGTCCAGCAGAATCTATTCGTACATGATCGAGTTCACGTCGACTTCGCGCAGCAAGAAAGAATTACATCCATATGACAATAACACGAGGTTCAGTCAGCGCTGGAAAGTGCTCGAAACCCCTGAGGACTTGCCCGGAAAGTTTAAGCAGAACGGATAGATGTAGGAAGAGAACTGAAAAAGAGTCCGAAAGAGGAAAAGTAACTCATCCCAGGGACGAACAGATAGGTTACGTCCGCTAATAAGTGGAGTTCGCTCTGTTCCTGGTATAACTCGGAACATTCGAAAACTTTTAGAATCCCTTTATTTTCCATTTTTTTTTCGCCGTCGTAAACATATAATCGCAGTCGTCGCGGGAATACCAAATGAAAACTAATTTCGACGGTGTTCTCAAATTTGGCTTGTCGGTTCGAATAATTGTGGAGTAAGATAGCATAAATGTACAATAGAACCAATATCTTTTATTCTATTGGGTTGGCAACTAAATAATTGCCGATTTCAGTTATAGATGTCTCTCACTCCCATTTTTATGATATCCGTAAATGTTATATTATAAAATCATTATTATTATTATTATTATGTTATTTTTTATTATCCGTGAATGTTAGCAACTCGACAAATTGAATGCAGCGGTCAAGGAAAAGCGACTAGAATTGGTCAATCGTAAAGGTGTCATATTTCAGCAGGACAATGCTAGGCCGCACATGTCTTTGTCCACTCGGCCAAAATTGATGGATATTGGTTGGGAATTGATGTTGCACCCACCATATAGCCCTGATCTCACGCTATCGGATTACCACTTATTTCGATCCCTGAATAACTCCCTTCGTGGTAAAACTTTTAATGATGATGACGGTGTAAAATTTCACTTAACTCAGTTTTTAGCCGGAAAGCGTGGAATTTTCAAATTGTCATAGAGATGGCAAAAAGTCAGCGAACAAAATGGAAAATACATTACAGATTAAACTTCATTCCAAGTAAAAAAAAATTTTTTATTTCATGGAACAAATTGGCAATTACTTAGTTGCCAACCCAATATATTGTCGAAATACATTTCATATGAAATATTTCCATGTAAGAGATGTCATTTGAATATAAATACACGCGTTTTAGGAAGAATTATTTGTTTGAACCATTTGCAATACTATATGCAGCACAGAATTTCACAGACGACGTTTAATATTAACGTTATGAAATTACAAGTATAAAAATGCCAACAACAAATATTTCGTTCGTTTGTTCAACAATTAATTGCATTATTTTAGCAAATGAAATGTTTGTAATTACCGGTGAAATTAGAGCAACAGTTTTTATAACCACCGCATTGTTCCATCGATTGATTTTTGCAGTGCACAAAAATTGATTGACTTAACGGCATCATGTAAATTCTAATAATATAATATTATATTATAATATAAGCTTTATATTATTATATAATATATATAAATTTAAATTTTATTATATAAATGATTATATTATATCGGATATTATAATATCCGAAGCTTATATAATAATATAAGCTTCAGATATTCAATGTGTTTCTGAATTGATTCCAGTTTCGAGGAATTCCTCGCAACAGCAAATAGAGCCGGAGCAAATTCTGTTTCCAGTACCACGGATATTATTCGCAGGAGTAATAAGCCACTTCGGAGACAATATTGAAGTCCTAAAAGTCTTAAAAGACTGTGCGGAAACTTTTCCTGATTCTGTTCGTTTCCGAACAAGAAGGACAAGGGAACCAGATAAAGCCCAAGCGGCAGGAAGCGCTAGAAGTGCGAAATAAAGTAGAACGATAGGGCACCTCGGGGAAACACGTCGTACTACCAGCGAAACGTAATATTAATAAATTTTCGAACGCGATATTACAGTCTTGATTTCATGCAATCCCTAAAGCTCACTTATTTGCGAGATTGTATTCGCGTGTCATTATATAAGAATATGAATTTATGAAAACGCAAATAAATCGAACAAATCGATTAACTCTACTTTTTACCAAAATAGTGAAAAGCACTGTGGCGGCTACCTCCAGACTCGCCAGCAGTGGGCTCCTCTTCCCGCTAGTAACCGATCCGCCTCGATCCCTATATATACAGAGACTTCGTCCTACTACCACGTGTAAGGCAAGGGCCCGCTAGGATAGCCTTACTGATGAATCCTCTAGCGGGCTCCGGACGAAACGCCTCCCCTCTCCTTTTCTCACCCAAGCACACACACTACGACCGCCGCCAAAGCACATTTAAAAATCTGAATTTTAATTTATTTTTTTACAGAAGCGTCAAAAATATCTTTCAAAGTTTTCGTTTCGCCTAATTTCTGAGAAAGGAGTCGAGAGAGGGGTCAAAATGAGATTTTAATTTAACAGTATTTCTACATAAGGGGTTAAAGACGACACTTCATCAAATTTTCGTTTAGCATTATTTCTACGGAATGGGTGAAACGACGCTTTATACAACGTTAATTTAATAGTATCTCTACGAAAGGGGAGAAAATACACCTCTCAAAATTTCCGTTTAACATTATTTCTACGAAATGGGTCAGAGGACACTTTTTAAAATTTCTATCCGAAACAATTTTCTAAGTTAAATCACTTTTCCTCAGCCGGCTTCTCAACTTTCCCTAGAACGATTAGAAAAGTGACGTGGTAAAAATAGGTATACACAGACCAAAGTACAGTGAAAGTATGATCGATGATGTTCAATCTTCGATTAACGCGAATTATCAATACCCTCTTTCCCGGCGCTGCGGAAGAGTGTTGAAACTTCAGATTCAATTTGAACTAACTACTCCGACATCAATTTGGAGAGCGGTTGGCGCGTTAAACGCGTGAAAAATTCAAGTTTGCTGGTGCAATTTCCAAGGAATATTATGTTACACGCTTGCCGGAATCTGAAGGCAAATGGTACATTACATCCTTCGGGTAAGGCACGCCACTTGGCCGTAAGCTTAATGGCTCAAACAATCGGGCGCAAAATTCTCAGGTTTGACTCGCGGTGTCGCGAAACTTCGACGTCAAATTTCCGACACATTCGTTCATAATTATCGCAGCTGCGACCGCGCTTTTCGTCGCCGAGGGACACGCAATCGCGCAACAGTTTGCGCGACAAAGAGGCGACTCCAACGCCGATGTCGCGTCAAATGCTCGCCTAAAAAACTCAAATTTCGGTAGCGACAAGAAAAAGGATACATAGATCACCGAGTTGATCGATTCATCGGCGACACAGCGTTCGCCTTATTTAGCGCGGACGAACGATAACTGCTGATCTAGGAGGAACAGCCCCAAGGACTCGGAAAAGGGGCCGAGCGGAAGAAGAATTCCACTCGTAAAACGCGGGAGGGCTAAGGAGTATGGGTGCAAAAGCAATGATCACATATTATCCGTGGACATATATCTCCCGGTTTTAGGTGCCGCGCGATTTTTTCGTCCGATCTACGGCAATATTTCGGCGACCTCACGGGTCCCCGAGGGCCACTTGCGACTCGTCCAACTGCGAGGCCGAGGGGGGCCTCGCTAATTGAACGTGTAGGACACTGGAGCCAATTACTGTGAGCTAGCCAATTACTGCGTCTTTTGTATATTTTCAAGCATAAATAACATAATCGAAAAAGATATACCAAACATTTCTACTTAAATTCAAATTAATTTCTTCTAATACTATAAAATTTGTTTGAACTTTTTTATATCGATTTTGTGAATTTTTCAGCAAAACTCGAGAAAATAGTGAACGAATTGTGTTGGTGAAACGAATTAAAATTACCGGAGAACAAAACAGTGGTTATTTGTTCAAATAACCTACATAACCTGAAAATTTTAATCATCTCTGAATCATCATCAAATCGTATTTTCGAGAAGAAGAAACGTAAACAGGAAATTTTGTTGATACAGTTATCTCTATTGAGAAACTCTGTACCTTTGAGTTCTTCAAAACTGTTCATTAAATTGCTGGATTTGTTTTTAGCAGTGGGAACGCCAGGAGTCCGCTAACGAGGCACAGTAATTGGCTCATCTGACCTACAACAGCATTAGAGAGGCTCCAATTATGTCTGTATATCGTTATGCAAATTTTCTAAGCTGCGACACCGAAAGGCGAAACGCGTGCACCGGCACGCCGTCCGGATTTTAACCGTGCGTGGAAAGCTCGATTACTTCGTTCGAATAATAAGCATGTCTTTAATCGACCAGGATACGATACACGAAATCCCAATTGAGTTTGTTGGAAAGTTCGGTGCCGGGCTCGGCGTCGCCTCCCCCCCTCGCCGCGGAAATCCGATTCGCGCGTTTCGAATGGTTCGCGAAAAGTGGATACGCGTAAAGAGAAACAGATGCAAATTGGATTGCGCGACGCGAAATAAATGTCGCGGGTGCTGCGGCATGCATTCGGCGCCGCGGTATTTAATGCGGCTGAAATTTAGTATGCGACTCTGTCGCGTTGCATTTCTGTTGTAAATCGTCTGCGACCGCTGGAAATATTGTCGCGGAATCATTCGATGGATAAATGCTTGCACGTACGAGATGGAAATGCGATAACTACGCGAGTCGAGAACAGATTTCGATGGTATTTTCAGCCGTCCGTGTTACCGGGATCTACGACAAGTATTCTCTAAATTTTCATGAGCTTTTAACCTTATTCATTATTCCAATCTTTTTCATCATTTCAATCGATTGCTAGATTTGCCCAATATTTTAAAGTTTAATGACTTTAGTAAATTGGTTAGTTTTTAAAATATTATTCCGATTTACCAAGAATGTTTTTAACCATTTGCAGTGCAGTAAATGAGTCAGTCACGAGTTGAAACAAAATTCGATTCTTCCATTATCAGTATCTAGGAATTAAAGTAAATAAAGTCAGAAGAAAAAAAATTATCTCGTTTTATAGAGAAATGATTCGAAGGAAAGATACCAAGAAAAATATCAGTTTCATAGACATTTTCAGCTTATTAACCGTGAGACATCTGTTAATAATATTTTTTCATATTAAAAAAGAAACAGAGGTATTCCAGTGCTAGTTTTGTACTGTATGGAGTACTGTCTTTAGAAAAGTATGTCGAGAGTTTCACCCAACTTGATAACGAACATAATACCCACGCAATAAAAATACAAACGTTATACTTGTTATTCGTTTAGTACAGCCTGCTTAAAAAGACAAAGAAAGTAGTAATGTCTACTACATTATGTATACTTGCTATTAAATACCATGCTCTTTCATATACTTGACTGGGCAAATTATTTCACTAACGCACGTGTGTTTCTATCAATAACCAAGTCTGGTAATTCGGCTGGCAATCCGAACTGCTGCTCCACTCCGCTTTTGTGTACTTTCAGTAAAGACCGCCGCGATACCATTCGAACCGGGAAATAATAGCACAATCTGACACATGTGGGGTCTGAGCAAAGTCTTATGGACCTCGACTTCCGGGGTTTCGTGTATCGAACAGGTCTAATCGAGTATCAGGGATTTCAAGGATTTCGCAAGTTGGGGACTCCATAGAAGCTTCGAAGACCTCGGGACCATCCTGGACAGGGAATACTAGGATATCCAGAATATCCTGAATCCCTAAGATGCTCTACGACTTCGCGCATGCGAGGTAACTCTTGAAAGTTCGCTAAAAAAAATCTGGGCACTCTAGGATCGTCATAAATAGCAGCCAGGTCGATGGTATAGAATCTACATATTCTATGCTATAGGCTATAGATTATGCAGTTCTGTGTTGGTCCGAACGAACGGTTGCGTTTGTCGGCTCCTTCTGTGTCCCCAATGAACTACGCATATCGAATAACAATACCTTACCTGAATCGTATCGGATGAATGCACGGGGCTGAGAGTAAATAATATCGGATGACTCTGTAATTATATCTGTATCAAGATTCGGTGTACCATGCCCCGAACAGTCTGAATAGTACCCGGTAACTCTGATCTTAGTTAGTCGCGATCAGTTTCTGGCCCGCGATTATTTGTTTCCTTGAAGCTGTTACTTACTTTATCATTTTTTAAGTATATCGGTTCTTGATAATTCTTATAACCTAGTGGTCAAATATAGTACTTCCTTATTTGAAGGTTTACTTTTGTTATATTCTGACACAAAAATAGATTATTATCTAAGCATTTCATTCGACTTCTCTGCTAGATGATAATATATTTGAATAATATAATGATTATGTGATAAAACGTTTGGATAGCCGAATATTGCAAAAATAAATGGTCTGATAAGACAGTACGAGATATATAAATTATTAAAGAGGTAAAAATCTTTTTGGAACCTTTGTGCTCACTATTTTTATTTTCTACATATATCGTCAGTATGCTAATAAAAACCAGTAATTATTATCGTTCAAGTATGGATATCCAATGGATATTTACTTATTTTTGTAATATACTGACACAAAAATAGTTTATGATGGAAGAATTTCATTCGAGTTCTCTGCTGTATGGTAATATATTTAAATAATACAATGATTAGATGATGAAACGTTTGGATAGCAGAATATTGCAAAAATAAGTGGTCTGATAAGACAATACAAGATGTATAAATTATAAAAGAGTAAAAAATCTATTCGGTATCTTTGTGCACACCATTTCTATTTCCTATAAATATCGTCAGTATGTCAATAAAACCAGTAATTATTATCGTTCAAGCTTGACTATACTGACGATATTTATATAATAGAAAATTAAAATGGTGTGCACAGAGATACCAAATATATATTTTACTCTTTTATAATTTATACATCTTGTATTGTCTTATCAGACCATTTATTATTCCAATATTCTGCTATCGAAACGTTTTATCATCTAATCATTGTATTATTTAAATATATTATCATCCATCAGAGAACTCAATATGAAATTCTTAGATAATAAACTATTTTTATATCAGAATATTACAAAAGTAAACCTTTTCGTCCTAAATGGACCTCTTGTCGATTTTTAGCCGAAGGAAGATACGTCGTTATGGCATTTCCCTGGCCGGAAGTCACGGCGTGAACACCAGAACGCAAAAATATTTGGCCTTTCGTTCGACCAAACGTGTCGATGAACTTTCATAGTCAGAGATACGGTATAAATCGAATGACTGTACGCGAGCAAAAGAGTCCAGCACGAAAATTTATTGAGATCGTTATTTGTACCGTGTCTGACAGTCACTGGATATTTCTACTTCCAGGGAGCATCGATCCTAGTACGTACATATTTCGTTTCACTGTTTGCTAACAGCTGAAATGAAATTTATGTGAAGAACAAAGAATGCAAGCAGTCAATAAGAGTTTACAAATTATAATTGAGCCGTTTATTTTGAAAGTGGCATAAGTCACTTTTTTTTTAATGAAAAGATACCGTTCAATTGTAATTAGTGTTGCCATTAACTCGATTTTTTTGAAAAAGTAACTTGTGCCACTTTCAAAATAAACGGCTCAATTGTAGCTGGAGCAATTATTTGTTCGTATCGAATAAAAAAAGATCAACGACAGCGCCAGTTCCGTCCAATACTTACAAATATCTTTCTTAATATCTTACCAGTTCCATAAAGTGGTCTATTTGAAGCTTCAATATGTTTCTAGGTTGACCTCGAGACATTGGACATTTCAGAAATCGCTTGGACCGATGAATTTTGTATTTTTATCAATTTTAAAAATTTTTTAAATTTCGAACTTCGTTTTCGTCTACCTCCGATGGCAGTCCTGAACGCGAATGATCCGTAAGCACCTTTATAAAAGCAATGAAACCATTTTCTGTACGAACGGAATGATCAAAGATCTACCTAAACGGCGCGAGCACAGTTTGTGCAACGACAATTGCTTTATTTCCACCGCGAAACACGTTCGCCGGAAGGTATCGGGAGCTTGTACACGTGTCACTCAACATTTTCCACAGTGCAAAAGATAAAATGCTTATCGTTCCCTTCCCTTTCCACCCCGAATGCCGCTTTTAGACTTAACTCGATCATCTCGACCTAGTTACCTTAGCGACTAACACTCTGCGCTCGTTAAACACATTGTTAGTAGCGGGGAACGCGTTCCGCCGAGCATCCGGTACAAGAAAAATGTGTCGAAAACGTTGAATAAATCTCACCGGGGATACTCAGCGTCCAACGGATCCACTGCAATTACCTCGAGCAACGTAAGAATCGTATTATTGCCCGACTGCGAGACCGACGTCCGTGATTACAATTTTATTGCTTCCGTCGTAGACGTAGCTCCGCGACGGTGAGCTTGGAGTCGCGGCAGGCACGCGTAATTAACGGGAAAACTATAAAGGATGGACGACCGCTGAGGACGATACGCACAAAGGTGTCCCACGATGCCATTCTTAATTACTGTTCCGGATTGATTCGTCGGATGCGGTGCCGTTAGGACTTCAGTCAAAGCGAAACGTCTGGCTCTAATTGCGTTCGATTGCGTATACGCGCGGAATTTGTCCCAGCAAAACTCGGGACCGCGCGTACGCCACGGAATTCCATCATCTCGAGAAAGTTTGGCTCGCCTCTGTCTCTTCTTCGACCAGGTTTATGTCGCGAACATGACGAAAACGCTGTTTCCGAGATTCAGACGATTCTCACATTCCGCGATCATTCCGCATCCTTCGCGGATGATACCGAAATACCAGTCGCGCATTCCGGCCTCGAAAGTACCAGTAAACACACTCGGTATCGCGTGGGGAAATAGAGGAATGGCTCAGGGATAAAAAAGAAATAATAGCTAACTTCGGTGAGTGTAACCGCGTCACGTTCACAGTTTCCAGACGGTATCCGCCGAATGTTAGGGAAGTGGAGCCGGTTACTGTGGGGTGACCGATTGCTGTGCCTTTGGTTCGTTGACAGGGATAATTCATTTTATATTTATCGAATTAGACGCGTTACATTTTTTCTATTGGAAATTGAACAAAATAAGAAAAATACGAATATTTAATATGACATATTCGGTAAATAGAAAATTAATTATCCTACACTAATTGACAGGTATATTTAATTCCGTATTTATCCAATAAGATGCGTTACATTTTTGTTATTGGAAATTGAACAAAATAAAAGAATGCGAGAATTTAATATGATTTATTCGACAAATACAAACATAATTATCACGCAGTAGTTAACTGCTTAGTGGACACGGTAGTTCGCTCGAAAACTCTTTTGTGTATTTTGCCAAACATCTTGTGTTCCTTCTATATTTCAATAATGATCAAATTTGTACTAATGCAAAAGACACCAACGAATAATTGAAATGTATCAAAAAGTGAGATATAGGTAAAAAAACCGTTCAATTTGTCGAAAACTTCGAACATCACTTTGATGGACACAGTACCTCGCTCAAAAACTGTCTTGCATATTTTATTAAATATTTCGCGTTCTCTCTATACTTGAATCGATATATGTACATATACAAAAGACATCGATGTACAATCGAAATGTTCAAGACGAGCAACACAGATAAAAAGTACTGCGGATTTTTTAGAACATCGGTCGTCGCTGTAATAGGCTCAGTGAATGACGTACTTACCCTAAAAAACAAAAACGTAAAAAAGGGGGGGAGACGAATGTATCGGCAGAGGAAAAAAGTCATCCGTATGCCTCTTTCCGTAAAGCTCCGAAACGGCCGTTTCGTTACCAACAGTAATCCTAGTCGTCGAAGACCCTGCACGTTCCATGTTCCCGGAGCGGAACAGCTGAGCTGCGCGCTGCGTGTACGAGAATAGATATCCGCGGCAGGTCGATAAACGGCGTGGAAACAAAAGGGAAACAGAATAGAATCGGCGGGGAACCCGGAAGCCGCCTTGGTATAAGGGATGATAAGCTTTGCGAGACGGCGTCACCATACCGGAATATCGGTTCCGTTCGCTTTGGTTCTCGCTGGCGCGGCGAACGGCCATATACATCGACACGATAATAAGCCGCGCTCGAAAGTACCGTCGAAACCTCTCGAGATTCTGGAAGGAACATTGTCGTGGAATTTGGTCTCCAAAGACCAACCCCGCCTCCTCGCGGCGGAGACTGGGCAACGCACATCAGTATGGGCGGCAAAACAGGGCAATGGCATCCCTCTGCGTTAGCGGCGAGCGTTTCTTTTGCTAGGACCTGCGCGCAGAGGAGTAACTTGTTAGAATTGGACATGGATCTCGTTAAGTTCATGTGCGCGCTAACAGGTGACAAGAGAGGCAAGAGCAGGGGCCAATGATAGATATAAACATGGTGGTGCATGACATGATTACAATTGACTTCCCTACTACAGGTCTGTGACGCTGGGTCGACGCGGTGCTTGCGTGTGGCGCTTGGCGCCCGCTACCGTGGTCGACGGTATTATTGCTACTACCACCCGCGGCCCTCGGGCTTGTCGGTGGTGTATTTCCTACCCGCGGCCTTCGGGCTTGTCTGGGTAGAATGCATCTGCAGCCCTTTGGTTTGTCGAGCGGTGCCAAAATTACTTCAATGACACGGGCTGGCTGTGTTGGGTTCAGCAGTCAGCTCTATAAATTTATCAGAAGCAAATACGTAAATAGCCGCCCGCTGGCCTAGCACGCTGCACTATTGCTGTCGTGTGGTATCTTGGGGGCGGCAAGACGGCAAGAAATGCCGTTGTAGCGGTTGGCGTGCGGTGCCGAGCACCCGCCGCCGCGGTCGCCTGGCAGAACGACCATCACTACTTTCATATTATTATCGCCGGCATTATAGCCGGCGAAATACTTAAAACAAACATACAACTCCTTGCAGCCGACAGATGAGTTAAGACCGGGTCTTCTGACTCCCCGGTCCAATGAACTTAACAGCGAGGGCGCGATGGATCCAAGTCCCGGTTCCTTCGCAGCTGTTCACCGCTGATTATCCATCGACCGGCATAAGTGAGCACCACTTCGCCCGGTCAGAGCAGGCTTCGGCCTCGTTAATGCTCTAGTCTAGACAATAACTGTCGTGGAATTTACCGCGAAATCCCGCGTACAACGGCGTGAATGGAGGTAACCGCGCAGCCGGCAAAAAAAGACCGCGAGGTAAAAAGAGGCCACGTTTCGCGGCCTGGCACTGGGAAAAGTGGAAAGTGCAGTCGGGCAAACGAAGGCAGAGGAACGGGTGGAGGGGCGGGTGGGGAGACGGCGATTAAACGAGGCACTTCTTTACATTACGCTTGACGCGATGAGACGAGCGAATTAAATGAGACCGGCGCGGCGTTCACGCATCGTTTTCCTTCAAATCTCGCGGAATCCGCCGCCGGTTTCAAATTAGTTCTTGATGTCGCACGACCAACGTGGATGCTCGCAAAGTCTCTTAATGAATGGTATAACGAGGGTGTGTCGCGAATTCTGCTCGGCGCGTCGAGCCCGCGAAATAGTCTGCCGCTGATGATGCACGGGGTGTCTCAGCCCGGATAAGCCATCGAGATGTCACCTTAAGCTTCCGACGATCACAGCCTAGACGATTTTCTAGTGGCTCCGCCAGCAACCGCTCTTAACGCTCTCTCACCTGGCCCCGCTTGCACTCGGAACCTCGAGTTGTGTTTTTTATCGGTTTTAACCATAAAACTGCTGAGCACTTCGCGCGATCGACGGATGTATGGTTTTTTTGACAAGATTGCGTTTAGTCGCAGGTTGTACAAATTCCATTCAGATTCATATTTGCAATATTTACATCCTTGTTTGAGCATTAATTTCTATTCAGATTTATCATATTTGTGATGTCTTTATTCATATTTACATGGTGATTTCTATTCACATCTATTCATATTTGTGATATTTATATTCACACTTACATATTAATTAATATTCACGTTTATTCATATTTGTGATATTTATGTTCATATTTACATATTAATTAATATTCACGTTTATTCATATTTGTGATATTTATGTTCATATTTACATATTAATTAATATTCACGTTTATTCATATTTGTGATATTTATATTCATATTTACATATTAAATCCGATTCGCATTTGTTCATATTTGTGATATTTATATACATATTTACATATTTAATTCCTATTCATATTTATTCATATTTGCAATATGTGCTTCAAGCAAGAAGTTCATTCGAATTTCACGAAGAAATATTTTAGTAATTTCAATAATCGTCCCCCATTTTCCGAATTTAATTTCTGACAAAAAGTCAGTCTAATGAAAACATTGATTGAATGGAAAGAAATACATTTTACAACATTATCAGTGAAACAGTGAAACTATTTCATTTAAACAAGAATGAATAAATAATTGTTTCATTAGACGTCTCATTAACAACCACAACTATTCAATTCTCCAATGTGAAAGTTTTCCATTAAGTTGAAATTGTAACAAACATTTTTATTATTACTCATCCAATTTTAACACGTTGTTGATTGTGGGTTGCAGATAGAATTTCAATTCCATTTTCGACGACACCCGGAACAAATGAAATAAAACGAACGAGTACGTGCGGTAAAAATAAATGTTCAGCAAACCTTGTCGCGTACAATATAATGACCGTTTCCTAATTTATTTAAATTAATTGCAAAACTTCACTCGTACACAGGTCTGTCTCAATGTATTCTTTCGCTTCTGACGGTTTTCGATTTCTCAAATGTCTTCTTAATTCCGTAAAATTCTTAGTTTCTTAATAAAAATTAAATTAGAATATTTCAGACACTCGTAAAGAGAAAGCTAAGTGCAGTCTTCCGACAAAAAGAATAACGAAGCAAAACGATTCGGATAAGTAGAGAAAGTCCAAGTGTATTGTTGCTGTCAAGTGGCCAGGATTTATGGCAGGGGCCATGTGCTTGGGTATCCCGACGGTATGGGTCTGTCTTTGGCCGTTCCGGGGCACGTGCGACCCCGTCATAGCGTCTCCTGGTCCTTGATTACGGTCCAGTCAATTACGGTTGGGTCTCGCACTGTTTGGGCACGTAGGCCCATCAGCGCGGGATGTTTAGCAGGTGTTAGTTTGCCATTCTCGCTGCTAACTCCCGGCCCACCGCTTTGGGGCAATCTCAATGGATCTGTGATTGCAGTGATTGGACCGTAATTCCTTGCCGCCCACCCTAGGTCAAGAAGAGTAGGGAGGACCGAGGTAATATTAGGGATGACCCCGTTCCTCTAACGAGAGACATTCGTGAGACCACAAGGGACTCACTGGACACGAAACCACAAGGGACTCGGGAGATACACGAGAGTCAGGAGAGACCACAAGAGACTCTAGAGACATCGTGAGAGATACGCGAGACCATAAGGGACTCACGAGATACCTAAGAGACTTAGTAATCGGACGGCACACCACGTACAAAATTCTACAGAGCTCGAAGCTCACAAGGAGCACCAACGAGCATTTTAACATGTATTGTACTTAAATCTCGGGGAACTTGTTAGCAAAGGATCAAAACGTTCCGCTCATGCCTTTGATATTTTCGCGCGTTTACCCGCGGTTAATGCGGGAACATTCAAAATCAGGTTAAGATACACGATCTATTAAGAGCTGAAATTTAATATTTGCTTTACTTTCGTTTTTGTTTTTTTTTCTTTTTTTACTGAAAGTAACTTCACTGTGCCGCTAAAAAGAAGCGAATCGACGACGAATTCGCAGTTCTGCTCGCCCCGAAATGTGTAACCGAACTTTCCGATGGAAAAAATTACACCGCCGTGGTTGCAACGTTTTCAGAGAAAATATCTTGGACGCGAATTTTCTTTTCTATTGTGAGCAAATTCTCGCCAGCCTCTAATCCGGGTTTTCATCGACTAGATATTTCGCTGGTAAAAATTAGGCAGCGATAAAAAGAAGTCTGCTTAATTAGTACATTTACTATCCAAGTAAATTCAAGGTGCATTATAATTACAGATTAACTGACTGCAGTTTTTCGTGCATTTATTATAAAAGTTAATAGCTACAATTTAATAATTATATATTTATAAATAATAATTGAATATTTTAATGTACTTTAAATACGCCTTAATTTGTTGAAATTATTAAATATATATATATATATATATATATATATATATATATATATATATATATATATATATACATGAAAAGTCCATAAGCGGTTCTTATTACTTACAATAGATGCAACAAATTTTTATTTTGTATAAAGTAAGTTTCCTTTCTTTACGAATTTATTTATAGGTTCCTGTGTCTTTCTAAATTTCTAGTATGCTTCTGAAAAAATTTATTTACGTCCTTCAAATGACGTCGAAGATGACAAAACTTTCATATAACGTTCAATAGTTGCGTTTTCTTATTTCAATAAAATTGGATTTACAACACAAATGAGACACCGTGCAATACTTCACGATAGCAGCAAGAAGGACTGTAGCTTAATAAGCCCCATTAATAATACGGCCACAGGGAATGGTGCAATGCGTATTTGGATTCATTCGGAGTCCGAAAAAGCTGCTGAAGTAAATGGTGTAGGAATGAATAATTTCTTCGAGAAACATATGGCACGTCTTTCCATCTTCACGTCGGCGACTTGCGAATGCTAATTAAGCGGATAAGAGTTTTTCCTCCAACAACAGATTTATTGGAAACGTGAAAATAACTTCCCCAGTCATTCGTTACAGTGGATGTTCGGACACTTTTTAATACGGAGAAAATGTAATGACATTGAATCGTGAAGAGGCTCAATTTAGCAGACAATCGCCGAAACAATATTTACATAAATTAAAATTGGTTGAAATGGTAAAGAGAAATTTAAAACAGAAACCATACTTTTTAACTTTTTTATTTGAGTGATTAAATTATGTATAACATGTCATAAAAGGAATACAATTGTTATTTCAATCTATTGTTCAACTCTATAAAGAAATAATTATACCGTACGAAGACATAATTGCGTAATTATGAAGAAATAATTGCGCATGAGGTACAGTAAATTCTCCCCAATTGTCCCTCAGCTTCGAAATGAAAATGGACAATTTAGGAAGATGAGATACGATTATTCGAGCCTCGTGGCTCGTTTTTATAGTAAACAATTGTAAAAACAAGCCACAAGATCATTTATTAATCGTGTTTAATAATCGTAATAATCGAAATTAATAATCGTAATAATTATCGTATTTAATAATCATATCTCCTCTCCCAAATTGCCCATTTTTGTGCACAATCTGAGCGTCAATTAGGTAGAATTTACTACAGTTTCGACTAATAAATGTACCATCCTATATTCCACGGTCGGCTGGAGGTGGAAATTTCCACGGTGGCCTGTATCCTCGGAGCGAGGGTGGTGCGAGAAGGGGCTGGGCGAAGGGGACGAAGAAGGAGGACGCGAAAAGCGATGGTCACCTCAGTCACCTCAAAGAAGAGGCGAGTCGTCACCCCCCACTCCCAACAGGAGAGGACCTCTTCTATTGGCGGGCGGCGGGCACTAAGTCTAGCAAGAGCTGGTTCACCCGCCGCCCGCCTACCCTCAGCTGCTCGGGGGCTCGAGGCGTGGGCGCACACGCAGCCCCCGAGCTAGTCGGTCCCGCTCAAGACCTCGCCCGGCAGCCTCCTTCTGCAGCATTACCTGTTCACAGAAGGAGATTGCTGCCGCCCATTTTCTAGGGCTCTCCAGCATGGCCCCAACTAAGCTGGAGAGAGCGAGGTCGTGGCCGACTTCCCGTTTTAGGACTCGGCGCAGAGCTGAAAAGGTGGGGCATTCCTACAGCGTATGCTGCGCCGAGTCCTCCTCCGCACCACAGCGGTGGAACACCGTCGTCGCTTCCCGACCGATGCGACACAAATAAACACCGAAGCTGCCATGCCCGGTGAATACCTGCGTCGCCCGGTAGGTGAGCCTGCCATTACGCCTCTCCCGCCACGAGGTAAAGTGTGGCAGGAGAGCCCCGGCGACTCGCTCGCCGGCGTAAAGACTTACCCTTGCCAGAGCGACAGCTGGGAAGCTGTCCCAGGCGAGTTCCACTTCCTCGCCCGTGTTTCCATGACGTTGACTCGAGAGGTTCCTCGCTGCCGTCAGTGTGTTCATCCCCATCCCGTCACCGACGAAGAGAACGTCGCCCCGCGCCACGCCGCACGGCGGCGTCGTCACGCTGTCGCTCGAACTCGCCGCCGACACGCGAATACGTGCCTCGATCGCGTGTGTCGCAACCTCATACCAGACCTCCCGCTCTGCGAACAGACATTTTTCTCCATTCAGGGAATGTTGTGTATCGTAATCCCCTCTCCCCTCACGAGCCTCGAACCCATCTTAATTGAATCTATAGTCCGGGCGCGCTCGACCGAGCTATGAATCTACGTGGAAAAGGATCACTAGTCGGAAACGGCTTCTTATCTTAGCTTGTAATGATGTTGTTAACGGAGAAAATTTACTTTGGCGAGTTTCTCGATTTTCATTACCTGTAGAACTCCGTTTTTGCGAGCTCGACGGCAGGCTGTTGGAGCTGCGCAGGGTGGTGGGGCCAGTTACTGAGTGGTAGTAAATTACTTTGTGTTTTGTTTATATTCGAACGTAATTAATTTCTTTTTTTATTAAGCTGTTAAACACCCTATGGGTTTATTAACAATATAATTTGTAATATATTATTACAAAATTAATATTACATGTACAATATATTGTACAATATTATTACATATTACTTTGGATATATGAAACTTGTCAAGTATTGTATCTAACGCTCAAGGATCATAATTAACTTCATGTTTGTCGAATAAGGTCTAACACATTTTTATATTTAAATTGAAATTGATTGTTTATTTGTTAAAATAAAACATGCAAAAGACAAAAGTTCTTAAAATACGGAAATTGTTTGAATTTTTGGTACTGAATTAGCGAGATCTCCTGTCAAGCTTGCGAAAAAGCTTAACAAAATGGCGAACGAATGAAGATCAATGTTCGGTAAAATAAATCGTTGCAGTCCCTTTGAAAGGTGTAAGTTATTGTAATTGTACTGTATATGTTTGATTTTCTTCATATTGTGTTTAAATACTTCTATGAAATACAAATATGATATAAATATCGAAGTATATATCCTTCTTTAAACAGTTAGCTGTCTTCGACGAGTATACTCGTCATGAAGAAGTGGCCATAATCTGTTATGACGAGTATACTCGTCACGAAGAAATAGCAAAAATTTATGTCACGACGAGTATTCTCGTCACGAAGAAATAGCAAAAATTTATGTC
The DNA here is from genome assembly GCF_051020955.1 of Megalopta genalis. Taxonomy (NCBI): domain Eukaryota; kingdom Metazoa; phylum Arthropoda; class Insecta; order Hymenoptera; family Halictidae; genus Megalopta; species Megalopta genalis. The sequence goes on from NW_027476372.1 coordinate 202,094, forward strand.
ACGACGAGTATACACGTTACGAAGAACTAGCAAGAATTTATGTTACGACGAGTATACTCGTCACGAAGAAATAGCAAGAATTTATGTCACAATGAGTACGTTTGTCATGAAGAAATCACAAAAATTTATGTTACGACGAGTATATTCGTCATAAAGAAAGAACAAGAATTTACGTTACGAGTATACTCGTCACAAACAAGTAACCGATTAACAGTGCTGTTAGATTGCTTTCAACGTACCAAAAATCGCAAAAATGAAAACGAACGTCTAGTTAACTCTTGTTTGTTGCTCTCAAGATAGTGAATGTTTATACCGCATAAATAAAATATTGCATAAAATTCTCTGCATTTAGTGTTTCATATTCCGCCGATCGCTCTCGCCACACACGCATAAAATCCGCAGCCCGCTCGTTACACTGTCAGCCATATTGAATCTTCGTCTATTCCGCCGATTCCCTCGACGCTAATGTATTAAACGTTTAAATATTTTAATGCGGCAAGTGGACATTCTCGATAACGGAAACCGAACTGTAACAAGGTGTTATTAGACGCCGAGGGGGATTCGCGAGCGCTGAAAACGTGGAACGACGATGATGCTAATCTTTAAGTACCGTGCTTCTTCCCGGGCCAGCTCGGCTACGTTGGAATTGTCATGTTGCAGGCTGAAATCGCGCTCCCCTGTCTGCGACAGAAGCGTCTCTCGTTTGGATGCTGCCGAAGGGGCCGGATATATTAATTGAATCTGTTAGTAAAACGGACCGAATCCAACTGTTTCCGGGGAAGTCGTTTGCCGCTGTTACCCGCGGAAAAAAGATCGCCTCGCCAGCGTTAACCGAGTCAAAAAAGAAACGGAACGACGGAGATTAGAGTCTTCTAAGGGTCGCGTAAAAGTCGTGGAATTTCGCCGAGTTATCCCGACTCGAAGGGATAACACCCAACGGAAATCGTCGACTTTTAAAGCGTCCGATAAAATGGGAAAATAGAATGCATCGAACGGACGAAATTCTTATCAATTATCTCAACATTAAATTAATTTCTCCGGCTGTGTTTCACTCGATTATTATGTCTGCCCGCTTCGCCGGACACAGATGCAACTAATTTTACATAATTAAATTGTACTTAGCATTACTCGTGTGATACGAATTCATTTGATAATTAACCAACCGGCACGGAAATAATCAACGATCTAATTGTACGAAATTCTTTTCTTTTCTGTTTTGCAATTATGTGGAGCGTATTGGTTAAACTCACTAATTATTTTAATTGTGCACACTCGTTACACGACTACGATAAATTGACTGAAAATTTTATGAAAAATTGAAATTGTCAGCATTAATTGCAAGATTTTGGAGCTACGTAGAGATTTCATTCTTTTTCGAATTATTTTATTCTGTTGAAAATAAAATAACGGTATTTTTGTATCGTTTAATTTATTTTTCTTCTTCGTTTTCCGTTTGACCTACTCATTTTTGTCACAAATGCATAAAATCCGCGCTCTAATGATAAGAGCACACGTTCCACCCGGCGTAAAATAACTTTTGTTCGTCGTCGCTGTATCCTTCGTTTTATCAGTTTATAAAAGTAACAATGAGACATTTGTTCTGATTTTTAACAAATATTATTGCAACGTTTGCCGCAAGTAACATATAAATTGAATAAATAACTCGTAAATGTATCTCTATACGATAAAAATAATCGTAAATTAAAGAATTAGAGACCCATTATTTTGACAGGTTCCGTAAATCTAATGTTAACCCTTTGCACTCGAAACTATTTAAACTGTAAATATAATCATTTTTCTCACTTATAGTATTTTTTATTTTATACGATAAAATGCATTTTATGCATATGAAATTGATTCTTGGAACTCACACAACAGTTATTGTTATTATATAATTATTATATAATTATTATATAATTATTATATATTATATAATTTTTTAAATCTAAACTTTATTAATATAAACATTATCTTAAAACGTGATGTAACAAATTTTAGTGGTGCCTCTGAGTCACTCGAGTGCTAAGGGTTAATCAAATAAATTTACTAGCAGCGTCAATTTTGTCACGAAGTATTATTTCCGTTCCGTTGCCTACGTGACGGAAGAGAGACCATTCTGGCCGAACATGATAATGTGATTATCAGACAGTGGCTTCTTATACTATCGCAGCGTGTTTAGGGCAACCTGTTATGCAACTAGACGGAACAGTTGACGCAGAAAGTTGGCCAGATTTGTGCCGGCGGAGATTTTGTTCGATGGCAGTGTCGCAGAAAATGTATTATGGTGGACGACTGTTTCCTGGAAACTGCGCCACTCCAGGATCTCGTCTCTACGGTTTGCTTAGAAACACATTGCCGGCTAGTAGCCACTAATGGATGAGTTTAAACTGCGCCATACCTACCAAACTACCATATCCTGTCGCGATGTTGGCCAACCCCGTATCTCCATGAAAGCAAGATCCGATACTCATCGTGCTACAGAGTTACAATCTGTGCACCCCTTCGGAGACATGTTTCTACTCCGGAACTGCCTTAAGGAAAGAACCCGCCGTGTAAATGGCACTACAGTACTATCTACGGAGTGTTCGCGTGTCTACAGAGTGGCCCGAAAGTAACGATAATATTTTCTACTAAATCTTGAAGTTATATCGAAGTTATATATATATATTACTATCGAGCCCAGAATCTTGAATCACTCAGGGTGTCCCGAATATGTCTCGTAATCCGGATATTGGAGGTTCCTGAGGTCATTTGAAGCAACTTTTTCCTTTGCGAAAATTTTCTCCGAAGCTTCGTTTACGAGTTATTAACGAAAACAAAGATCAATGTTCGAAAGTTTAACGTTGTCAATAAATATAACGGGATAAATCGAAATTTTCTTCTTTATTAACATGTGTGCCATCAACATTATAAATCGATAACGATTCCGTATTTTCTGCAAAGGGAATTAAATTAATTTTACGAAGGCAGTTAATTACAGTCACATAAACCCTACCGTTAATAATCAGAAAATTTGCGATTCTACTTTGTTCCATATTTTCCATATTTTGTGCAACGGACGTGGCGCATTTAATAAAATATTGTATCCCATGCTTCTACTAACTTTGTTTTTTTTTTTAAAACGATGAATCGACGAGAGAAACTGCAGATATGTAAATTACTCTCTTCGTGCACAAAGGAGAGAGGGAATACGTGTATTTTTATTTTTACTAGGAAACATTTCAATCACGCAACACGGTGCACGGAGAAGTTATGAAACAATACTGAAGTTATTCTTTTATTGTGCTCAGCATTGCAGAATATATTGCAATGCCCGAAACGCGTGTATAAACTTTTATTCAGGAATATGCATCACTTTTGATCCGCATGAGACAACAACTTTTATCAAGATCAGTGAAACGAAATGAATACTCTTTTGATAATCACTTCGGAATCAATGCAAAACTGTATGAAAAGTTTGTACTGTTGCACTGAACAACAAGGTTCAAATGGATATTTTATAAGGAATATAGACAAAAGGCATTATTAAAAAATATTGGATAAAAAACATAAAGTGCAATACTTTGACCATTATTTCTGCAGAGTGGAAATGGTACGGTATAAATTACTTCAAGTATTATTTATTTTGTATTATATATATATATATATATATATATATATATATATATATATATATATATTATTTATTATGTATTATATATATATAATACATAATAAATAATACTTGAAATAATTAAAATGTATACTATAATATATAATAAAATATTATATATATTACAATATTATAATATTATACTATATAATATATATCATAAAATATACACTATAATATATATTCCATATAGTATAAACAGAATTAGTAATAAATGATAAATAAACGAAATTGATAACAACTGATCGCCGATACTTATGCAGCATAATTTATTATTCCATTTTTACATAGCAGTGAATCGTGTAAAAAGAAACAATCGCTGCTGTATATTGTAACATAATTGCATTGGAACCTCACTAGTTGCAGTTTCGATACCGGCACGTGACTTGCCTCGGTTGAATGTGATCAAAATACGTCGGTGGCTGTTGTGTAATTACGGGAAACACGTAGCACAAGGTACTACGTTGTCTAATATAGTAGCATCGATGGTATATAGTGGAGATGAGTGATTCCGTATAGTTGATTGATCGCCTCGATAATTCCAGGAACTTCGTCACTTGCAGCTTTCATGTGCTTTCGTGCAACTATCGGGGCTCTACCGCGCAACAGATGAAATTCCATCGAAACAGGAATGCCAATAATATTCAATTTATAGAATGATTCGTTTACTTTCCAGACGACAGGAAAATAAACGAATTTTTATTTGCTGTAGCTCGTACATTATTGTTAGACTGCGGATCTTCACGCGAAATAAAAATTGTTCGTATCAATTGCAAGAGAGTCGAAATCGAATGATTATATTTTTTCTAAACTAAACCTACCAAGACGGTCAGGATGACCGGTTTTAGATTTTATATTTTAAAATTGCTGAAATTATAGAGACTTTTTCATAAGAAATTATTAAATGAATTTCACAGTCCGAGTATTCGTTGTAATAAAAATTATGGGAAGTCTAAATAGATTCGGTTTTATCGTTCTTACAGGGCAACAGAAATTCGTCGCTTTTAGTGCTCGGTAGGTTTAGTGTTAAAAAATCTAATAAGCTAAAACTATAATACATTGACATTCATAAATACTTTTAATTTGTCTGCTGATTTAAATTCGTTGCTAGGCTAGTAATTGCTCAGTTTTCACATACAGATGTACCAAGGAAAATGGCTGTTTCAAAATGACCGTATAAAATTCTCGAGATTTTAACAAAACAAATCATTCGAAATCCTGAATAAACAGCGACAACATGGAATGCCTCAGGACCTTCCCTTCGCGTGATTGGACTGCAGCAGCTCGCAAATAGTAGATTTCATTTCCGAACTCCCTGCAGTAGTATCACAGCTGATTCTGCGCAATTTGGATCCTGAACCTCTTCTCGGCGCAGCTCAAGTATCGCAGGAATAGTTGAATGTCTGTAGGTCAGATCCGAACCTGGGACGAACTGTAATGCGTTTCAAAGAACGCGCTGAGAGGAAAATGAAAGAACGTTTCCTTGGTGAAGGTATTGAGGAGCTGAGAGTGACGGTTCGAAGGAATCTACCTAATCCCGCGGTAGTGCAAAGAATTGCGGCTCACGCTTGGATCAAAGCCGAGGTGGTATTTCGACGAATTCCGCGAGCTTTTTCAAACCATGCTGACAATATGAATGGGGTGAAGACTGTTGCAATAAGACGCGGCAGATATATTAGAATGGCGTACAATAGAATATCCTATTTTGACAAGCTTGCGGTAGCAAGCTTATTATTTAGTTCCAATAAGTAGACTGCGAATCTTTATGGAAACTTTCGTGAATTTTTGTACAAAAATGGTAAAAGAAAGGCGAAATTTCTTACGTCAACTATAAAATGCTTTCTGGTCAACGTGCGACAATATTACAAAGATATTATGAATTAATCTTTGAATTGCTACAGAAAGATAATGAATCAATTTTTGTTATGCACGTTTATGTGAATTTTAATGGGTAAAAATCAGTTCAATAGTAGTAAAAACACAGATTTTGCTGTTCTGTAACGTGGAGCAAAGAGAACTTTTCACCAGTTTTATTTTGATTTGCTCGAGACAACTTTTTCTATCATCTCCAATTTATTGTCTAAAAGGAAGAATATTTCAAGCTTATTGTAGCATATTGTACAAAATCAGGACACGCGTTCAAAAATACCAATTTTACCCTTTATAAAATAATGTTACTGAAAATTTTAATTTGTCGAGCTTGCAGCGAACAAGTATTCGTATTATTTTTAATATTTCTGTTACAGAAGTTTTGCATAAAATGCAAAAGCTTCATACGCCACGATGCATTTATTTTACATTGACGATCTTTCTAACTAAAATCGGCTTTTCAAGCTTGACGAAATAATTCCGTGTCAGTTCTATATATCCCCACATGTTTGACATGGAACTGTCGAAATCATTTCTACAATTATACGCCCGGAAATAATAAGGAATTTGTATAGCTACGTATCACGGTCCCAGCTCGCATGCACTCGTGATATTGAGAGCTTCGAAGCCACAATCGTAGAACACAACTTACGGAGCTGAGTTTCACCTTCGGTCAAGTTCTATGTGGTCGGGGCGCAGTGGAAACTGCTGAGCTCCGCGCAGGTGCGAAAAGTTGCGCTACATATGAGGTACGAAGCCAAGGCAGTGCTTCCGACAATTCCTCGAAATCTGCCAAAACGGATTTAGGATATCATAAGCTCCTTAGTAGTAATACGTAGAAAATGCATCAGAATGTTGTACCACTCTTCGGAGAAAATATTTCAGCAGAATGCTTAAACGCGATTGTTGAAGTAAATTATTACAGTCTTCGTTGAAAACGAAGATTATTTTTAATTTTAACATAGAAATAATTACTGTCACTGTGAAAGTTTCTAACGTTGATCGACGCGAATAAAAAATGAATGGAAAAATGATTCAAGAATAAAGCAAACGGTACAAAATATTCGATGCTCTTTTGTTTATACGTCAGAAACTATGTCACATAATTTCTTTATTCCGTATCTTATAAAAATATATATAATTTCATATTAATATTGTCTTTATATATATAGTTATTAAACAGTATATTATTATAATAATTATAATAATATTGTATATATGTACAAACAAAGTTAGTATAAAATTTAATATATATCTTTATAATTATTATAATAATATACTGTAATATAATATATTATACTTATATATATATAATAATATACTATATTATAATAATATAATAAGCTATTAAACACTGTATAATTATAGTAATTATAAAGCCAGACGTCCGTTCTATCGAATAGAATACTTTTTACCAATAGTAACAGTAACCCTGCAAAAATTGCATTCTCATTTCACAGTATGCCTGAATGCAAGTTTCTCCTAAATTAAGTACAATTCGATAGAATTATGTGGAAAGTGTATGTCCAGTCCACCACGCGAAGCGTGAAGCGTGACCAGGGATATATATGTACCTATATATACGCCTTGTATCTGCATCAGCAACATGGAGTACTTCAGGAAATTCCTTAATGTGGTCGGATGGCTCGACCCTACCAAGGTGGATTTTATTTCCGAACTTCCGCCGGAGGTGTCGTAGTTGATCGTACGCACGTTGGATCCTCGATCTCTGCTTTGCGCTGCTCGAGTGTCAGGTAAGTGGTTGAATGTCTGTAAGGATGATCCTATACTCAGACGAACCGCGAGACACTACAAGCAGCGCATAGTGCAGAGAAAGAGAGAACGTTTTGCTGCGGCTGCTGTTAAAGAACCGAGGGCGACGGTACATAGAGCAGTTCCATTTCCTACTCAGGTGAGAATGGTCGCACCTCATGTACAAGCTCGGCCAGCTTTGACAAATTCGACGTGTGCTCGAATGCGTGGCAGGTCTATTATATTGTAGTGTTTTTTGTATTAATAAATTGTTTAACCTGACATTTGCTCCTTTCAGCAAATAAATATTATTATTATTATTTAGTTAAGTAAGTGTATATAACTTTTAATTTTTTGATGTATCTTGACCAGTTTCTTTAATAGTAGCAATATTTTTTTAGGTTTATCATAGGACTATTAATAATAAATTGTATCTTGTATAGTTGTATTTTGACCAGCTGCTTCTATAGTAACAATTTTTTTTTCTAATTAGTTCTAATATGACGTAACTAAGAATAACTTGGCATCATATTTGACGATCTCTGCAGCCAATGCGAGTAAAGAACAACTATAGCAGATCTCTACACCGACAAAATGAAAGTTCACTTATCCGCATTTCATACGTACATACAGAGTGTCCATGAAAAATGGTGTACAAGTGGACTCCAGCCCAGAAAAGCACAGAGACGTCTTTAAGACGTCTTAAAGACGTCTGGTGTAGAACATTCGCGACAATCAGAACAATCAGAACTTTCGGAAGAGTTCTCCAAACATTAACGGCAGTCACTGTATCGCCATTAACGTTCGTACAACTTTTAAAACACAATAACTTTTTTAGAACTGGACCAATCGACTCGAATTTTATTTAAATGATTTTGCTATTGCTTGGAATGACAAAAGAAAAAAGAAAAAAGCTCATGTTCGAACATTAAAACTCGATTTACTCGGAAACTACGTGCCGTGCAGCTGTAACGGCTACACGAGTCATATCCGCGCATTACGCCGACTCTTTGCGATTAATCCACCGAGAAACAGGGCAGCGCAATTTGTATCTTTCCGTATATCTCGTATTTTTACGGGGACGTGTAACCGGCATGCATTCCGGCGGACAGGCGATTTACGCTGTGTTTCGCGTTACACAATGTGTTTATACATGATGTACGATTTAGATGTGTCTGAGGAGAAAAAAAATGTAGGAGAACGCTTCTCGCACGCATACAATGTTTGCAGACTTTTATGCGAAATAAATATCTCTCAGAAAACACGTCTTACAACAAAGTATCTTCGTCGATAACTTTAGTTAGGTACAAATAACGCGCGAATCTTTTTAAACTATCCTATTATCGTTCTCAGTCACAAAAATATCGTGAAACTATCGATCTGAATTCGAAACGGTCGTAAAACGTCTAACAAGTTCGCGCGAAATGATTATTAGGTCTACCGGAAAGTTGTAGAATATACTTTCCATCGTTACTTATGACTTCTTGCCAGCGCGATGGCAACTTGTAAATGCCAGTTTTGAAAAATGATTTATTTTTAGAGGCGAAGAACTCAACTAGTGCTTGGTTGACATCAGCTACATTTTTGAATTTTTTTCCTGTACAAAGTTTTGCAAAGAGAGAAACAAGTGACAATCAGAGGGTGCTAGGTCTGGGGAGTATGGTAGATGTGACAGAATTTGCCTAGCTCTGCGATTTTCTAACGAGTCGCCAAAGCAGCATGTGGTCTGGCAGTATCATCGGTAGCCATGTTTTCACGATCGCGTCTCGCTTAATAATGACATGAGACATCTTTGTTTCAGTTTATTTAGGAGAGTACATGTGTGTAAATGCAATGATAATGAGAGATAGTCATATATGTCTCAAATCAACATGTGCATATGGATTGAAACTTGAAGTGACACTATCGGACAGAACTTTCCGGAAGACCCAATAAAAAGAAACGTGGTCCGTTGCTACTGCAAACGAAGACGCTACGTCGAGTATTCGAAGCCGATTATAAAAACGAGCGTACACGGCACGATCCATAGAATATTTTAGCCGACGGTTTGCCGTCCGAACGATTCTTTCGCCGTGTCGTTAACCCGAACACCGTGAATGGTTGATACTTGGACGACGAGAGCTACGGATTTATGGCGGTTCGGTAGTCGGTGACGCATGTGTGCACGGTCCGGCGCCGGAATTTATTTTACTAGGCAATTCTGATAAATATTTGCGTGGCCGCGACGGATTGATATCCACACGGAAAGCCGTTCTCGTGCCTGTTTCCTATTATCGATTGACCGCGCGCATCGCGCCGGCTGAATATTCACAAATATGCGCGGTCCGATGATTCCTCCGAGGGCAGAGACTCGCGCGGGATGTAAGCCTGCCATTGCGCCGGCCCGTATGCCGGCTATGTTTGTATAATCGAAAATTAATTACCATGAATTCGCATGCCCAGCTAGATTAGTGATCCGCATTTAAAATGCGCCAGATGCTGCGATTCATGCGCGAAATCGTGATCCAACCTAGATAGTAAACACGATTGTGTAGTACGTGCCTCCATTTGCCGAGCTTACAGGGGCTACACCATCCTTCACTTTTCGGCAACGCGATAGAGTCTGCGGGAGCAGTGATTAGTACCGTTATTAATGGTTGGTAAACCTTCGCGGGCCAGGATTTATCGGAATACTGGAAATATTTCTTCTCGGAGTAGCGATGAGAGTCGGCTCGACTGTTCATTGATAAGGCATAATTGTGACAAAATGTAAACTTCGTTGCAATATTTTGGACCTAATCAACCGGGGATTGTCATTTAATCTTCTCGCAGGTACAGCACAGATTCCGGCAAAATCTCTTACACTCGACACGCCATTATTGCAATTAATCGTTGATAGAGGGCCGTTTTACTGTTCTGCTCACACGGACAGAGATTTATAGTGCTTCAAAAAGGCACACTCAGTTTTTTCGTAATAACTTCACGTAAAGAAATGGCACGTTAAAGCAATCCGGGCTTCCCGAGGCACGGTGTATACGGGAATGACATACTTGCTTCGGGAACGTTAATGGGAAAATAATTCGACTCGCGCGAATATTTAATTGTCGCGAAATGATCGAATAACGACGATCGCTGGAATCAAATGAAAATTAAAGAATAATATCGCTTTCAAGAAATAAGTAGCTGCATTTTTCCATAGAACTGAATTTAATATTTTATAATATTTTTGATTCAATTTAATAAAATATACAAATGTTTAACCACGAAATTGTTTCGTCATTATAAATACGTTGCAACAAGTAGAACAACATTACGTTATATGCTCATTTACGGTATATGCTCTTAATATATTGTTTCGCTCTTTACGCATTTTGCAAAAATCATTGCTATTTTCGATTCGACGTGAAAGATAGAAAGAACCCTGGTGACATGTTTACGACGACGCGTGCAAAATATTTTGACCTGTCTCTCCATTTACATTTTGATGTAAATGCAACATTATATTTATCAATTTTGCAACGGTTCTGGCGGTCGACCGTAGAATATTTTTGTTCGTCGCAGCGATAATGCGTCGCCGGTTCTGTTCAACGATTAACTTTGTTAATTATCATCGCTTATCGTCTCTTGTAATTTTATTGTAACTCCAATGAGTAATTACTGTATTGCCAATCACGTTTGAATTCCGTTCTGAACGATGCGGGAACAAAATGAACCGGAATCCAGAAAATAACCGTTCCCACCTTTGTGGATTATAATTCTCTTTCGAATCGAAATTGCTCCGACTCAATAATTTTAAGCTGCGCTCCCCCTTCTGTTTATAAATTAATGCGTTAAATGAAACTAGCACGCGAAAGCTAATTTCCTTCGTTACAGTTCGTTTCACGCGGAAAGAACCGAACTGGAAGATAGAATGTTTAATCCGATATGGAATCGATATAGAGTCCCGATGTAATAATTGGCATCTACAGAAACCGTAATCGGAGCCAATATAAACGAGCTCATATTTCATCTTACAACTGGACCGCGGATCTTTATGCCTTTATGGCATGCGCACACTTTTCAAACGCGAGGGAACCTGTAAATTGTCTTAGTTACAATAGCATTTTCTCATTTTATTTCTACTTTATTTCTACTTTATTTCTGTCTATCACGTTTCTATTTCTATTCATATAATCACTCTGCTAATCTTTTCAACGCCGCGTTTAAATGAAGGAACTTTCTGCATACGATCATGTACAAGGTTATGTCAAAATTATTGCACAATCGAGAAATGAGGGATTCCTGGGGTCATTTGAAGCAACTTTTTCCTTAACGAAAATGCAATCTGCGACTTCGTTTACGAGTTATTAACGAAAAACGCTGGCCAATGAGAGATCGCGTACGGCTGACGCCCCACTCTCACGACCACTGCCGCTGCGCAAGGGCGGATCGGCGGTCACACTCGCTCTCCGATTGGTCAGTGTTTTTTGATAATAACTCATAAACCAAGCCGTGGATTGAATTTTCGCTAAGGAAGAAGTTGTTTCAAATGACGCGAACCCCTTATTTCCCGCTTGTACAATAATTTTGAGACAGAAGTCTCGAGTGATTTAACGTGCAGCACCTGCCCAAAGGCTTATCCACACGGCCCCCATGGGCGCGGAATTGAGATACGCTCAATAAGCGCGCTCCCACATGCCAAGCCATGCAGGAGCTACCAGTTACTACGAGGACGCGGACTCTCGTCAGCAGACAACTGGTGGTGCCGAGCCCTTTCTATGCTCTACCGGCTCAGCAGGTCGGTTCCCGAGCTGAATACCGCAGCTCACCCGTCGAGGCCCCCAACAACTTCAGGGAGGGAAGGAAGGGAAGGAAGGAGGAGGGAAGGAAGAGGTAAGGAGAGGAATGGAAGGAGCCTCTGGCCAGCTTTAGCCATTTACCACTGCCCCCTCGATGGACCTACCCACTGCCGGCCCGAGGTATCCCGAGCCAGATGGCCGGAACCTCGTGGGCACGCCGACACCCGAGGTACCAGTATTTAGAAGGCCGACTGGTAGGACCTGTCGTAGCTACGCTACTACCATGTTCGGAGACACCGCATCTCCAGCACTGGTCGGCTAGCGCTTCGGGATCGTGTAGTCGCTACTCTACAACGCTTAGCACTTAAGGAATCAGCAGAATAGGACCCGGCAAGCCGTATCCTACCCGCCTTTCTGCCTGTGTTCAGCGCCCTGCGCCAATAATTTTGAGACAGTTTGTAGAAGAATTTAGAAGTCAAAATATACTTCAACGAATAATTTAATCATTAAAAATAAGATTTAACTACAATTCCATTACCGCCAGTATATTAGAATTGCCATTTTACTAAATTATACAACGCTACAGCCGAATGTAACTTAACCGAGTTTTTAGAATACTAGCCGAAACCGAGAGTTGTAATCTGATTCTAGACTTCGCAAGACCAACTTGCAAAGAGAAATTACATCAATATTAAATACCCAGGCCGAGGATTCTTACGGATTTAACGCACGACCCGTGTTGAAAATTCCTTGGCAAAAGATAACGCCATAAATCAACGGTGTCGCGAGTCCTCACGTAAACGGAGTATTTTCCTCGTGAAGAAGATACGAACGGTAACTGCATAAGAATAACAGCTAGGAACCGTGGGATATTAGTAACGCGACTTAATACTGATAAGAGTCGTTGAAAAATGCGACCGAGATGAAAGAAAGGAGACCGTCGAAAGACCCCGCTGGGAACTCCAGATAACTTTGGGAAAGTACAATACTCATCCCCGGAGAAATTTCCGAGGAGAGCAGATAAATGGTTTTAATAGTATGATCCCCGGGGTCAACCGGGCCCGGTAAAATTACAGGCCTAACAGAGGAATAAACCGAACGATAATAATGGCCGAGAAGTGTCGAATGAATATTTTACAAGTTCTTTCCGCTGGCAATTATCGGAGGTTATTTGTGCAGCTTTTCTTTGCTGTGAACAGCTTTTTTCTGGTACAGGCGTTTTGTCTCTGAACTACTTTCTCTGACGTTGCCGAGAACTTCAATGCATAATAACTTTCCTTGGTCATTCATATTAAAACTTGATATATTATTAATTTATATCTGTGGCAAAAAGAGGCACCCGTCATATCAAATCGAATCTATTTGATAAGTGGGAAAGATATATAATGTACAATAATTTTGCTGGGGATTGTTATGCACGATAAAAACTTTCAGCATTTGTCGCAACAAATTGTAATTACTTAGCGATTCCTTTCCGTTTGATTGTTTTAGTAAATCGATTGTATTACGATACTGTTAAATGCTTTCAATTATTTTACAGTTTCAAATTGCGGTTACTCATTACTATTATTATTAATATGTAGATGCACAAAATCGACAGTCTAGCAATAATGACAGAAGAATATAAATGGATCTACTAACGATGATGATGACCTACTTTCGATAAAATTGTTTCGCCAGAGCGCTAGAAACTTTTACGGATGTTTCTTCAACGTTCGGACAATCTCGGGACTCAATTCTTGACATTGTTTACCGCGGTACATGCAATCGCTGTACCGCTTTAACTTAAACTTCCATCGATGTACTTCTCTTCGAAAACATTCCCTAATAGCGAGTACCTGCATTTCAAAACTTCCCCGAAGACTGCCTCGGACGCGTCGACCGCTGATTCATTGTATTTCGAGTCTCAGACTTATCGCGACTACGACCAGCATATTTTCTCCCGAGCTCCTCGAACAACTGAACTTCTCTCGCAAATTTAGCTCTCACCGTTTTTTCTCCGACACGCGCACATATCGCAATGGCCACGCGAATTGGGGAAAAGAATGATCAGAGACATTTTTAAACCAACTACGGTGCCAATGCTCTCCACGATGGAAATCAAATCAGCGTTGAATAAAAACGGTTCCTAGACAATTAACAGATTCGAAGCATTGATGGTTTATTTAAACGAACACTAATAGGCAAAACACTATACAATTCTAACACCGTACATTCCGAAAATTATCAGAATAAAAAGTTGATATTGTTCGAAGTAGAGACACGTATTTGCTATCAACGGAATCATTGTTTTGTAATTTAATGTCGCATCTGCTTAATAGCAATTAGCGATCATTTATTGGATAATATGTGTAGGGTTACATATAACGCAATATATACAATAGTTTCGCATTACATTTTTACATTATTCTCTTCATTAAGGCTTCTCAAATTACTATATAATTTCGCTAAACAATTTGGTTTCGTTTAAGTATGACACAACATTTACAACAGCATCATTTGTTAGACGAATAATACAAAAATGTCTTTGATTTTTTTACCGAACAAACGCTTTGTTATTACTTCCAGCAGTTTCTGCAGCTTTTCACCCCAATCCAAACCGATGTAACAAACTCGTGCAAAAATAAACTCTTCCACCATTTTCGCTAGAATTACAAGGACAATCTAATACCGACAGTCGAATCGAAAAGCAAAACGCTGCTACTGGCTAGAACTTTTCGCGCTTTAAATCAACGTGCTACGAAGGTAATCAGATAAAACGTCGCTTCAAAATAACCGCTAGGAGTTCGAATCGCTAAAAAAAGGCGAAAACAAACGGAGCCCGATAAAAACCGGCAAAAACCAACAGAAGTCGATAAAAACCGTTCGTAAACCGCAATCATTTTCGCACGAACTCGACGCATTATTCCGCAGGTATTAACGGATAAGTTCACCTTTGGCCGAAATCGTACGGGAGCGTGAAAAATAAAAGCAAAATTCAACGATGCCCAAGGGTTGACAGCGAGAGGGGACGGGGCTTTCCATTTTTCTCTCCCCCATAGACAACGGGCTGCTCGCTAGTTTAACTGTAAATCCCGGTGTCGGGCGCATCGATGCGGATGAAGGTGAATTGAAGCGGGAACGAGCCGATGCGAAACAAAAAGGCCGGATCCGCGGCATTATCCAACATTCGCGCTCGCAATTAGACGTTGCGCGCTCCACCGAAAACGCGGCCGTACAATATTTACCGTCGCCGATCCCGCTTGACATCCGCGAGTTTATCCGGAAGATAAACGCGCCTGTAATACGCTTTGTGGCTGATTGCCGAGATCCCGCAACTTGACATAATTTACGCCCCTGAACTTATTATAACCAGCACTAGCCGCGAGTCGCGAAACGTCGCATTGCGAAGCGGAAATCTGTTTTTGGTGCTGGAAACTCGAGTTTCGAGGTTGCAAATTTCGTTTAGCAGTAATCTAGCGGTGATAAACTAATTAACATTAAATTGACAAGGTTATTATGGTAAGACCGCTGAAGAGAGTCATCATAACTACAGTAATTTCTCCTGAAAATGCCAATTTTCGGGTTGCCGTGAATTACCCTGTGCTAATCCTAAGTCTATGTAAATCATTACATTCTAACCGACAGTTTTTGTATAATAAATTCAAATAACACTGGCAAAAATAGCGAAGCTTATAAAAAGGATCCAAATAGGTATGAACGACAGTGCATGCGCCTACTTGATTCCACGTGTAGCGACAACCGAGGGAGTCAGCTTATGATCGCGATAGGTCGCCGCGAGAAGCATTGCGGAACCCCTTCCAGCTCGTTCGCGTCGATGGTCGCCGCCAGGTGCAACCTACTTGCTTTGAGGGTAGAACGGAACCGGATGCGAATATCGTTATCGGACTGCTGCGGCCAGCCTACTTTCGCTGGCTTTTCTCGTCCGGCCTCGGTCTATGTGCCATTTTAATTACGTGACCGATCCGAGAGCGCGGCTACCTTTGAGCTCGTCGACGCTTTGGAACAGACCCGTTTCAACGGGATAGACTACGGCCAACGTATCATCCGTACACGAAAAGGTCTTACCCATCGTCCGCGAGTTACGTCAATTCTTCTTTTTTAACGGAGGTAGTTATGACGCTTAAAATGCCGGCTGATGAAGTTGCGGGCTTTCATTGGATTACGGTGATTGACCATCGGATATTTCACGCATCGGTTTGCGAACGTGAACGCTATTTTAAATATTCGGAGGCTAGCGGAACCGGTTACTGTGCGGTGGGTGACCACTTGCTGTGCCTTTGGTTCGTTTTCGGGCACAATTAAATTTATATTTGTCGAATGAGATGTATTCAATTTTTATAGTTTTATTTTGTTTATTTTGCAATTAGAAAATGTAATGTGTTTTATTATTGATATACAGTTAATTCGATATATTATTTATTACTAATTATATTATTATTATTAATTGTATTTATTATTTATTAATTATATATTATACAGTTATTATTTTTCCGGTTATTTATGGCACAAATGATACGACGTGAGAATAGTCGAGAGTAAGCGAAATGATACCGATGAATTCCTAGCTTTTCCCGGGCAATGCTCGGCGTTTCTAACGCAGTGAAAGAGTCTCCTACGAATCCTCAAATATGTATATTGATGAAGCTTGCCACTTCTCCGCAGTTGATATCCTACGGTATCATTCCTGCGACTGTCATCAAGAGGTCATTCAATTGACCTCTTTGGAACCACACTACAGATCAAGCACTCCAGTTTTCATTGCTCTCGACACAATCCGTTGAAAAGGATTGGTTACTCTTAAAAGGTCGTGTCTCTCGAAATACGATGAAATGAAACATGGATTTGAAAGAGAATTAATCGATAGCCCTGTTATAAAGTATTTAAACTTCCCGAAACTTCTGTATAGGGGTTGAATACATCTAGTTGCCTCGCTGTTTCCAAACCAAAGCGTTTGTCCTTTGATAATGCACTTTTGTGTTCGAGTAAAATTCACAGCTCACTTACCGACTTAATTAACTATTCCTAGTTAACTATTTAAGTTAGATAACTATTTAACGTATAAAGTAAGATTTTTATATATTAACTAGTACATATTAATATATGAGTAAATTTATATATAGTATATAATATATTTATATTAATATACTAGTAATATACTACTACTCAAACTAATATTAATTTTTATATCAATATAGCATATATTAATATTAATATAATTAATGGCTATATTGATGCTATTGCTATATTGATATAAAAATTAATATTAGTTTGAAAATGTAATTCACGAATGCAGAAAATTCGCAGTGTAATTAGTTCAGTCATATTTTTTTTAAACATATTCTTCATCCTTTGTTTGCAAGTCGATTTCTACTGACGCAATAAAAAATGATCCAATATGCAGACAGATGTTGAATTAATTTACTTTCTACACTACTTTCGTCATTCGCTGCAACGAGAAAAAAACTGCCACCGTTCATTATGCTTCCGTATTAAAATCACCCGTAAACCTTCCACCGTTAATAATCATCGGCATCCAGTAATCCGTTTGCTCATCTCTTTGCAGACGATAGATCCAATGATATTCCACGTGGAATAAAGACATTTCAGAGTGTAACGTAGTTTCCCTTGAACAACGCAGGCTCTCCGAACACCTCAATTTCGGATACATCTTCGCGCCGCGCGTTACATGAAACCGGTTACGTGTCGATAATCTTATCAAGAATTCTGTCTCCAGCAGGATAATTGATATCGACGGTGGCGGTACAATTTCATCTTCCCAGTTCCGCATCCGAACAAGCGCTAATTAGTTAAACACTTTGCTGACCATAATTAATACGGTCCTAATGAATATTCGTTGGCGGGATCGAGTTCCGCGAACTTAGCTCCAAGTTTGCCTGACATCAACCTGGCTCGCTCCTAAGGGATTCCTGTAAAACCACACGGAACCAGCTAAATAGACAGTACCTCAGACGAGAAACAGTATCTCGAACCTCTGCTGCTAGAAATCGATATCAATAGCTTCGATGATATCTATTTTATTAAATGGAACGTTATTTCAAATGGATTTCTTTCTCTTTCTCTCTCTTTCACTTTCTTTCTTTCTTACTTTCTCTCTCTCTCTCTCTCTCTCTCTCTCCAATAATGAAATAATCTAGAGAAAGACTAGTTATATATTAACATAAAATAGCAAATAATTTTGTCTAATAACATGTATGCAAATAAGATAATATATTACTAGACTGCAGATTTTTATGCAGATTTTATGCAGATAAAAATTGACTGCACTAATTACATAATACAGGAGCTAAATAGATATTCACTTAATTTCTTAATAATACTAACAAGTTGATAATAGTTCAATAGTACTTTCTATCTGAAATATCGAAGTGATGAATAATCCCGTCATTGTATTTTTATTTCTCATTGTAGTAAAAGTTTAATTAAATTCACATGATTTCATTAGCTAAGAATATAATATCAATAAAGCGTTTTTACAGTTTTTCCGTCGGGTCTATCATGACCCCAGTGTAAAAATCATTTTTGAAAAAACTCAAGATTAAGGATTAAATTAAGGGTTAAGTTAAGGATTAAATTCCTTAAACGTTCTCGCAGACTCGTTTCACATAAAACCTACAGTCCGTGTATTAATTTAACGATTGTTCGTTGAAGAGATTTCCTTGAATAATTCCGAAGCTCGCTTTTCAAGTACGACCGCTTTCCGTTTGCTTATTTAAGCACGGTTCGGCCACAAATAATCGAAAATAACGTCCCGAACAGAGTCTCTAGTTTCTGTTGCGTTCCTTTTCCTCTGGCAAGGATCCTGCGGAACGAAGCGGCGAGTTAGAGAATTTATAGACCGCGATTATATCTGAATTCGAAAGCCCAGAAACGATCATTCCAGCATTTATTTATCGTGGTCGTGTTATCGCATAGGCAACTGTGTAAAGCAGAACTGAGGAATAGTTGCGCGCAACAGCTTTATTGCTCCCGCCGCGCCGAGAGCAACTACTTTTCGGAATTAGCTGTTCCGCAGTCCATTCCCGATTATGAATCAGCCAGTTTTCCTACTCGTACTTCTCCCTTCCCCCGCCCTCCATAACGCATACTTCACCCGAACTCCATCTCTATTACCCCCGATCCCCATCTTAAGCGTCAAATTTAAATTTGAAGGATACCACGATTGCCCGACTCGATATTCAATCGTTGGCTGGGAGAACCGATTCCGAAGTCCCGATGAAATAAACACGAAACAAAATGCGATAATGTGTGTATAATGGCGGGCAATCTTGAAATATTAGGTTCTGAAATTAGTATTTATGTACTTATGCTAATTGCAAGAATTTTGGCTTGTAGAATTTGATACTAATAACTGAGATTTATGGTAATAAACTGCTCCGAAAGATTACAGCATAGGCACATATCGGATGAGAATTGGACAACTTTGACTGACGATAACTTCGCGAAAAATCATTGATTTTTATTTCAAATTAAAGCTTGAAACCTCTAGTTTAAGACGATATTTCTCAATTTTATATTCTACGCACTCTCGTCACTGTAACTATTTAAATCTGAATCCCTGTTTATCATATTGAAAATTGCCAAGTTTGACGAAGTGCACGGACTTTGTCAAATTTTTTCCGGGGATGCCGTTTAGAGTAGAGTAAAGTTTGATCTTTCATCTCTAATTTTTTTCTCGCGAAGTTGCAGCACTTTAAAGTAACCAAACCCCATATGTCAGACTCCTGGAAAGAGGTGCAAAATCAAATCACGTGCAAAATAAAAAATATCTCAGGGTAGGAAATTGGATGAAAACTAAATATAATGTTTTCAATCATTTTCTACACTGTTTCTTGATGTCCTATCAATCATCTGAAAATGCCAACGCCGACGGTACGTGACAAAAATGCGCAAAAAACTTCAGTTCTAAATGAATAAATTGATGGTATCCGGCTTTAGATTTCGCACAAACGAATTGCAATTTCTGCATACTGGAACGACAACCAGCCGATGCTCATGCCCGGTGTCTACTTACACCCGGCGAAAACTGTATTCTTGCACGATTTTTAGGAAATCGGTAAAATAGCCAAAAGGCATCCCACGGGAATTTCAACCGCGAGACTTATGCAGCATTCGGCATACGAATGTAGGAATACATCCGCGAATAAACCTAGACCGTCTGTATCGGTGGCCTGGATCTCACGTCCCGACTTCCAATATTTCGGCAAAGATACCTGGCGAAACCAGTAAAAGGGAGCAAATATTGGTTCGAGGTGCACGGACTCATCGCTGTCGTCAGACGTTTTCGGCGATCTTCAACGGCTCAACAGATATATCAAGCTCAAATATAATTATGTTGTGTCTGTGAGATTTAATTGGTAGCCGGCGAATCTTTATGTATTTATGACGCAATCCGGGCATATTAACGAATATGCACTGTTCTATTATTCTGTGCTCTCTGTTTTCCCAAAGAAAATTTTCTTCTTCCGATTTTCATGAAATAATTATAATGAAAATATGCACAAATATTCGCTGTTCAATAATTATAAATCAAGGGTAGGAAATATTCCATCGAAATGGTAAATATTAACGAAAGAAATTAATAATTAATTTAATATACTTGGATATCGGATATCAAACTTTAACGAAGAAAACAATGTTCTAGAATGTCCAAATTATATTCTCGAATTTTTAGGTCTCGATAATGCTGTTAGTGTTTGAGTGACAGTTGCTTGAAAACCGCATCATAATAATGCTGCACCGCGAGCTACAAACTCACAAAAGTCAGATCCGCCGGGTAACATTTCGAACGGAGTTGTGTGACCGGTGAAATGCAAAAAGACCGCACCGGAAGCAGTATACGTGATTTAGTGGGTATGAAAAATCTGCCGTGAGTTCGGGAAATCGTCAACATGCAGTTCTCCGACGCTGCTAAGCACACAATGGAAAAGAAGAAAATAAAGTGCGAACATGAAAACATCAATGGGAAACTGCGAGCGTTATTCTCGGGCCGGCAACGCCTAGACACATGATGCATAGTCTCATATACACAGTAAATACGTTAGGGCGATTCGCAGGTATAGTGCTCCCAGTTCGGGAAAAACAAGCCCGTAAATTTCGATCCTCGTATTGCAAGGAAATTCACGATACTTTAATTGCTGTGGGACAACGGGAAGCATCCTCATAACATCTAAACGAGTTGTCACATGTTACAACGGGCGGTTCGAAATTGAAAAAAAGAGGAGTGCGTTGAGCGACAAATGCATTTGTGGTCGCTTGCTTCCAGTAGTAACCGAGCGTGGCAACGTAAAATAACACAATCGGTGTACTTATCACAGACACATCAAATTCGCAAATTAAGCTTCATTAGTTTCTTAACACAGATTCAGAATAATTAATTTTAAATAGGGGTGATACGAATTATAATAAATTACGAATATAAAATTTAATTATAAAGAATTTTTAATATAGATTTAAATTGTAATAGAATTTAATAGAAATTTAATATCTTGGTACATTTACAATGGTAATATAATTAGAGATTTTAAATTATAATAAATTTTTAATAGAAGTTCAATTTGAAATTTTAACTTATATATTTTTGACAGAAATTAAAACCTTAATATATTTAATAACAACTGATATCTAGTAAAGAAGATACAGCGATTTAATTATGCAGTGAAGTGAGACTTATGTAGAAGTTGACTTCTAGTGTAAACACTGTAGATAGCAATGCTATAAATTATCAAAATGCAAGCAGCACGAAATGCATTGCGTTCAATGCAATCGCTGATTTATCGGTAAAACATTCGTGCCAGGAAAGTTCAGCATTGTCGAAACGACATTGAGAAGTGTCGATACTCTGTACAGTTATGGTTAAGTGGACGCGTTTATATTTACACCGTATATAATAAATTTGCATACGTCGATGCTGATCCAACGGCGTCCGCGTGTCGATAAGTCCTGACAAGCATTAACGCGCACGTCCCGCGAAATTTTTCAAACAATCGCTCTATCATATCTGAATTTTCTTTATTTTCGTAGGAACGCGGATAACGATCGCGCAACGTGCACATTGCGCAACTGTTCGTTGCCCGTTTCATTATCCGTCTCCGCGTTCATCACGCGCAACAGAACGCCCGACATTGTAACGACTAATTTGCCGAAATATCGCAGATAAAAATCCGACAAAAATATTGCAATTCTGTCCCCGTACTTGCTATTTTATGGCACCCAATTAAAAGCCCCAATGACGTTTCATTGATTCCCGTAATTCAAGTGCGGACGATCGTCCGATTATTGCAGTAAATTCTCCCTAATTTTCCTTCGTCTTGTAAACAAAAATGGACAATTTGGGAAGGCAAGATACGATTATTCGAGCCTTGCACCTCGTTTTTATAATTATGTAAATATTATTATTGTTACAAAAACGAGCCACGAGGCTCGAATAATCGAATCTCCTTCTTCCAAATTCTTCACTTTTGTTCACAAGCTGATGAAAAATTGGGGAAATTTTACTGTAATGCGTTCACGGCGGAAACCGGGAGAAATGGCTATCAACCTGCATACCGACCTTTAGAATTAGATTCTGCAACGCTGGAAAATGTTATTGTCAAGACTCACAGATTGCTCGCAGAGGAAATTCACCGGTTGTATTACGAGTAGACCGCGGATCTTAATGCAAAATAGAAATTCTCCACCTCGATCGCAGCGAGCAGGAGTTAAATAAAAATTTATTTTCATTCTCAACAGTTCCATTCAGTTGATATTAACGAGAACGTTATTATAAATACTATTGAATTTTTGTATTGCATTTACAACGTGCTGTATTCGACCTAGTTGCTTTTGTCATAAATGCAAATATTACAAACAGAAACCTTCAGATAAGAGAATCTCCACTGTGCTATTCATTTCTTGCAAATCGAAACAAAATTTGATTCATCTGTGATCAAAGTTTACGAATGACAGATTATTATTATCAGACAAATTATGAAAACGAAGAAGTGTTAATTCAGTGCAGAAAGAAATCGTAGTGCAGGCTCGAATATGCAGTCGTATTTAGAATAATCAGATATTGCAGCTTCGGATAATCCAGATTCTACCGTGCGAATAAAATAAAAGCGCAACAATATTTCCGATGAAAATAGAGAATTCTCGGCGACGTTCCTTATTTCGAATATTTCGAGCGATAACTAATTAGCGCCGCCATCGGAGTTCCATCGACCGCCGTGTCGCGGCCACGGAAAAGTGTCTATCGACCCGCATTTGCGATGCAGATGCGGGATACCGGCGGTGAAAACGCGTGAATTTTCTTGAATCTGTGCGAAGCAGACGCCGTTTCCGGTCTCAGAAGAAGAAAATATTGAAATGTAGAAATTTGTTCAATATTTAAACAATATAGAATATGTATTGATTAGGAAAGAACTAAACGTGATGAAAACAGGAAATATCGCGTACCGTATCTACAATTAGGATTACAACTACTTCAGTTAATTCTACGACTCGCAACGCTCCTCTCTCGACGACTCTCGAACACACCCTGTCCACTCCATACACGCTCCTTCGACACAACGCCTGCCTTTTCCAAAAACGTGACAATCGCATCCGCCGGCACTCCGTCGCCAAGGGTTTTTCCTATCTGACCCGGCCTTCGCCAACGTTTCTCTTCTATTGCCTACCATAAATACAAAGTCTTAAAACTACGGTCTCCTAAGCCTAACACTCCTCCTCATCCTAAACGTACCCACTAAATTACGATACTACACTCGTTCGTCCTGACCGGACATCTGCCCACAGATGTTCTCATCGCCACTGTACGAACTTTCACTTTCACCGGAAAAATCGTCCTCTTCGTCGGTACACATAGCTTCATGTAATCGGCTGCAGTGGATGTTTCCTGCGGCCCTTCATTATTACCCACCTTCTGCACTTCGTAGCGGTCATTCCGCAGTATTCTTGTCACACGGTATGGTCCAAGAAACTTCGGGTAGAATTTTAACCCCGGATCAGAGAGCCTGTGTCCTTTTCACTCCCTCTCTATATCGTGCTGCTTCCTTTTTTCGTATCTCCTTAAACCAGTAATCTCTCTTTACGAGCGCCTCTGTTTTGGAAATACCGAAATGACCGTGCTCGTGCGCCTGTCGAACTATCTGGATGTGCGTTGTCCTCAGCACAACTACCAACGGCGTATCATCAACCTCTCTATACAGAATATCATTTCGCAACGGGTACGCATCGCCTTCGAACCGCTCAATATTATCTCGAATTTTCCTCAAGTTGTCGTCCTGTACCGGCGCTCTTCTCAAATTTGCGATAATCCCCAGTTCGTTTTCTCCCACTAGCATAATTGTAGGTAGTGGGTTTCGGCATAGCGCGTCAACATGTGCCATATTTCTTCCCGTTCTATGCTCCACGCTGTAGTCGAACTCTTCCAAGAGAAGCGCCCACCTGGCCACACGCTCACATAAGTCCTTTTTCCTCATCGTTAACGCAAACGTTTGACAATCCGTCACAATTTTAAATGAAATGCCGAGTAGATAAACACGAAATTTCATCAACGCCTTTACAATTGCCAAAACTTCAAGCTCGTAGCTTGTATACTTTTCTTTGGCTGGAGTAGTTTTACCACTCGCTTCGCTATCGCGCTGCAACAATATCATACCATATCCCATACTACATGCGTCTGTATGTACTTCTGTCTCTGCACCCACACAATACAACTTTAGTACAGATTTTCCGCTTAGAGCTAATCTTAGCCTATCGAAAGCTTCTTGTTCACTCGCTTCAAACTTGAACTTGATATCTTTTCTTAATAAATTCGACGATGGTCTCGCAATAACGGAGTATTGGTACACAAACTTTCTGAAATTTCCCGCTAAACCAAGCAAACTCTGAACATCTCTAGCACATCTAGGTCTCGGAAAATTCGTAACAGCACTACTCTTTCGTTCTGACGGTCGAATGCTACCGTTTCCAACAATGTGACCTAAATATTCTATTGTTGTCTGCAAAAAACAACACTTGCTCCAATTAATCAATAATGCATATTCTCACTAGCAACATTTATTATTAATTTGAGATTCTCGATACCGCGTGAGAAATCAGAAGAAGGTACTATTAAATCGTCCATGTATGTCAAAACGACCCCGGTTGCAATTATCTCTTTGAACACTGCATTTATAAACTTTTGAAAGACGGCTGGCGAATTACATAACCCAAACGGTACCTTTAGAAATTCATAATGACCGGTGGGAGTCACGAAGGCGGTGTATTTTCTGCTACTCTCATCAATAGGAACATGAAAAAATCCATTTCTGAGATCCAACGTACTAAATACTTTCGCGCCTTCTAATAAATCCAATTGATCCCGTATCAAAGGTAGGAGATATCTATCTTTTACAATATTTTTATTAAGCTATCTGTAGTCAACACAAATTCTAGTTGAACCATCCTTCTTCTTTACTAGTACAATTCGATTTGCGTAATCTGAACAAAACTCTCGAATTATTTCATCTTTCAACCATGACGTTATTTGTTTATCAACTTCAGATTTATCCCCGGGAGACAATCTTCGCGGTCTCTCGTACACTGGGATCTCGTCTTGCAGTATCAAGCTCATTTTAATCCCTACTTCTTTCGTTTTAGATGGTTTATAACTTGCAACACAATCTTCTATAAGTTTTCTATGTTCAGGAATCGCAATGTGTGATAAATCTACATTGTCAACTATAGCCTCGACATTGACATTAAATATTTCCGGCAAATCTATTTTTTTAATAAAAATTTCTCCTCCTTTCGTACTTAGTTCTACGGAATCTAAAAATTCTGTACCGATTATTAAACTATGGGACTACAAGGTATTGGGTAGAACGTGTATATTTATTCGATATGTTATCTGATCTATTGCAATAGTTGTTGAAAATTCCCCTAATGTGTGGTTGCTCTCTGCTCCGACACCACAATATTGCAAAATCTTATTATTCAATCTAGGAGCACCAATTTTAACATAATAATCCGCTCGCATCAAATTCAGTTCGCTTCCAGAATCTATTAACGCTGTCAACTTACAATTTCCAACCTGCACCTCTTTAACTCGCTTCTTTCTCGACGCTTCAGACACACTTGGGTCCTCTTTCTTTCGTCGGGCAGTTTGCAGCCGTATGGTATCGGTTTCCACACAAAAAACATCGCCGTATTTCTTGCTGTGCCACTTGCTGTGATTCACCTTGTGATGAGGTTCCATGGACGGTCGTCTTCTTCTTCTCCTCAGGTCACCTGTTTTTCGTTCCTGATTTTTCCTTCATGTCTTCGTAAATTTCGAATTTTTCTTTCAACTCACGTATATTTCTAGCACCGTACAATATCGTTTTGTTTGTCTCGAAATCCTGAACTCCGTCAATAATATACTTAATAACTGTTGATACTTCCATGTCCGCTTGCTTCGCAATCTTCAACATTTGATAAATGTATTCTTGATACGACTCGTTCGATCTTTTAATTTTACGTGACAACTCTGTATGTATCTTGTACCTATCTGCAGTTTTAGCAAATTCAGATTCCAATGCTCGCTTCATCTCGATCCATTTGCGACAACATTTTTCATAGTCGACGAACAATCTCGCCGATCCACGCAATAACCGCATCGCATAAATAACTTTTTATACTTCACTCCATTCACAACTCGATCGTTTCGCCTGCATTATTCGGTGATAAATCATGAGTTTCACTTGGATTTGAAGCCGACATGATTGTTTCGCATGCATTTGTAGCTAAATCATGTATATCACAAGTATTTTTAGCTAAACCATTTGATCCGCATGGATTTGAAACTAAGCCTTCTACTTCGCATTGATTTGAAGTTAAATCATGTGTTTCGCATGGATTTGAACTTAACTCGTTTGTTTCGCCTGCATTTGAAGCTATATCACTTATATTCGCAAGTATTTGAAGCTAAACCTTTCGTTTCGCATGGATTTGAAGCAAACTCGTTTGTATCGCCTGCATTTGGAGCTAAATCATGTATATCACAAGTATTTGAAGCAAAAACCATTTGTTTCGCATTGATGTGAACCTAAGCCTTCTACTTCGCATTAATTTGAAAGTAAATCATGTGTTTCGCATGGATTTGAAACTAACTCGTTTGTTTCGCATGAATTTGAAGATAAGCCTTCTACTTCGCATTGATTTGAAGCTACATCATGCGTTTCGCATGAATTTGAAGCTAACTTGTTTGTTTGGCATGCATTTGCAGCTATATCACTTATATTCGCAAGTATTTGAAGGTCAATCATTCGTTTCGCATGAATTTGAAGCTACGCCTTCTACTTCGCATTAATTGGAAGCTTAATCATGTGATTCGCTTGGATTTGAAGAAAACTCGTTTGATTCGGATGCAGTTGAAGCTAAATAATGTATACTACAAGTATTTGAAGCTAAACCATTTGCTTCGCATGGAATTGAAGCTAAGCTTTCTACTTCGCACTGATTTGAAGCTGAATCATGTGTTTCGCTTGGATTTGAAGATAACTCGTTTGTTTCTCATGCAGTTGAAGCTAAACCATGTATAAGACACGTATTTGAAGCTAAACCATTTGTTTCGCATTGATTATAAGGAAAGCCTTTTACTTCGCATTGATTTGAATCTAATTCATGTGATTCGCATGGATTTGAAGCTAAGTCGTTTGTTTCGCCTGCATTTGAAGCTTAATCATGTATATCACAAGTATTTGAAGCTAAACCATTTGTTTCGCATGCATTTGAAGATAAACCTTCTACTTCGCATTGATTTGAAGCTAACTCGCGCATTTCGCCTGCATTTGAAGCTATATCACTTATATTGCAATTATCTGAAGGTAAATCATATGTTTCTCATGTACTTCAAGCTAAGCCTTCTGCTTCGCATTTATTTGAAGCTAAATCATGTATATCACAAGTATTTGAAGCTAAACCATTTGATTTGCATGGATTTGAAACAAAGCCTTCTACTTCGCATTGATTTGAAGCTAAATCGTGTGTTTCGCAAGTATTCGAAGCTAACTCGTTTGTTTCGAATGCAGTTGAAGCTAAATCATGTATATCACAAGTATTTCAAGCTAAACCATTTGTTTCGCATACATTTGAAGCTAAGCCTTCTAGTTCGCATTGATTTCAAGCTAAATCATGTGTTTCGCATGGATTTGAAGCTAAGCCTTTTACTTCGCAATGATTTGAAGCTAAATCATGTGTTTCGCTTGGATTTGAAGCTAACTTGTTTGATGTTTCATACAGGTGACGCCAAATCGTGTATAAAAAAAGTATTTGAAGCTAAATCATGCGTTTCGCATGGATTTGAAGCTAAGTCTTCTACTTTGCATGAATTTGAAGCCAAACCATGTGTTTCGCTTGAATTTGAAGCTAACTCGCTTGTTTCGCATGCAGTTGAAGCTATATAATGAGTATTACAAGTATTTGAAGTTCTATCATTTGTTTTGCATGGATTTGAAGCTAAGCCTTCAACTTCGCTTGATTTTGAAGCTAAATCATGTGTTTCGCTTGGATTTGAATCTAACTCGTTTGTTTTGTATGCAGTTGAAGCTAAATCATGTTTATCACAAGTATCTGAATCTAAACCATCTGCTTCCCATGAATATTAAGCTAATCCATGTGTTTCGCATGAATTTGAAGCTAAGTCATTTGTTTCGCATGGATTTGAAGCTATATCACTTGTATTCGCAAGTATTTGAAGCTAAACCATTCGCTTCGCATGGATTTGAAGATAAGCCTTCATCTTCGCATTGATTTGTAGCTAAATCATGTGTTTCGCTTGGATTTGAAATCAGCTCGTTTGTTTCTCAGGCCGTTGAAGCTAAATCACGTATATCACAATTATTTGAAGCTAAACCATTCGTTTCGCATGGATTTGAAGCTAAGGCTTCTACTTTGCATTGACTTGAAGCTAAATCATGTGTTTCGCATGAATTTGAATATAACTCGTTTGTTTTGCTTGAATTCGAAGCTATATCACTTACATTCGCAAGTATTTGAAGTTCAATCATTCGTTTCGCATGGATTTGAAGCTAAGGCTTCTAGTTCGCATTGATTTGAATCTAAATCATATGTTTCGCATGGATTTGAAACTAACTCGTTTGTTTCTGATGCAGTTGAATCTAAATAATGTATATCACATGTATTTGAAGCTTCTTCTTCGCATTTATTTTAAGCTAAATCGTGTGTTTCGCATGTATTCGAAGCTAACTCGTTTGTTTCGCCTGCATTTGAAGCTATATCACTTATATTCGCAAGTATTTGACGGTCAATCATTTGTGTCGCATGGATTTGAAGCTAAGCCTCCTACTTCGTATTGATTTGAAGCTAAATCATGAATTCGCTTGGATTTGTAGCCAACTCGTTTGTTTCGCCTGCAGTTGAAGTTAAATCATGTATATCACAATTATTTGAAGCTGAACCATTTGTTTCGCATGGATTTGAAGCTAAGCCTTCTACTTCGCATTCATTTGATGCTAAATCACGTGTTTCGCATTGATTTGAAGATAACTCGTTTGTTTCGCCTGCATTTGAACCAATATCACTTATATTCGCCAGTATTTGAAGATAAATCATTCGTTTCGCATGGATTTGAAGCTAAGCCTCCTACTTCGTATTGATTTGAAGCTAAATCATGTATTCGCTTGGATTAGAAGCCAACTCGTTTGTTTCGCCTGCATTTGATTCTAAATCATGTATTTTACAAGTATTTGAACCTAAACCATTTGTTTCTCATGTATTTGAAGCTAAGCCTTCTACTTCGCATTGATTTGAAGCTAAATCATTTGTTTCGCATGGGTTTGAAGATAACTCCTTTGTTTCGCATGCATTTGAAGCTAAATCATGTATATCACAAGTATTTGAAGCAAAACCATTTGTTTTGCATTGATTTAAAGCTAAGCCTTCTACTTCGCATTGATTTGAAGCTAAATCTTGTGTTTCGCATGTATTCGAAGCTAACTCGTCTGATTCGCCTGCATTTGAAGCTATATCACTTATATTCGCAAGTATTTGACGGTCAATCATTCGTTTCGCGTGAATTTGAAGCTAAGCCTTCTACTTCGCATTGATTTGAAGCTAAATCATGTGTTTCGCATGGGTTTGAAGATAACTCCTTTGTTTCGCATGCATTTGAAGCTAAATCATGTATATCACAAGTATTTGAAGCAAAACCATTTGTTTTGCATTGATTTAAAGCTAAGCCTTCTACTTCGCATTGATTTGAAGCTAAATCTTGTGTTTCGCATGTATTCGAAGCTAACTCGTCTGATTCGCCTGCATTTGAAGCTATATCACTTATATTCGCAAGTATTTGACGGTCAATCATTCGTTTCGCGTGAATTTGAAGCTAAGCCTTCTACTTCGCATTGATTTGAATCTAAATGATATGATTCACTTGGATTTGATGCTAACCCTTCTACTTCGCATTGATGTGAAGCTAAATCATGAGTTTCGCTTGGATTTTTAGTTAACACGTTTGTTTCACATACAGTTGAAGCTCAATCATGTATGTCACAAGTATTTGAAGCTGAACAATTTGTTTCGCATGAATATTAAGTTAAACCATGTGTTTCGCATGAGTATTAAGCTAAACCATGTGTTTGGAATGAATTTGAAGCTAAATCATGTGTTTCGCATAGATTTGAAGCTAACTCGTTTGTTTCGAATGCAGTTGAAGCTAAATCATGTATATCACAAGTATTTCAAGCTAAACCATTTGTTTCGCATAGATTTGAAGCTAAGCCTTCTAGTTCGCATTGATTTCAAGCTAAATCATGTGTTTCGCATGGATTTGAAGCCAACTCCTTTATTTCGCATGCAGTTGAAGCTAAATCATGTGTTTCGCATGAATTTGAATATAACTCGTTTGTTTTGCTTGAATTCGAAGCTATATCACTTACATTCGCAAGTATTTGAAGTTCAATCATTCGTTTCGCATGAATTTGAAGCTAAGCCTTCTACTTCGCTTTGATTTGAAACTAAATCATGTGTTCTCTTGGATTTGAAGCTAACTCATAGTTTCGCATGCAGTTGAAGCTGAATCATGTTTATCACATGTATTGGAAGCAAAACCATTTGATTCGCATGAATTTGAAACTAAATGATGTGTTTCACATGAATTGAAGCTGACTCGTTTGTTTCGCATGCATTTGAAGCTATATCACTTATATCGCAAGTATTTGAAGCTAAATCATTTGTGTCGCATGGATTTGAAGCTAAGCCTCCTACTTCGTATTGATTTGAAGCTAAATCATGCATTCGCTTGGATTTGTAGCCAACTCGTTTGTTTCGCCTGCAGTTGAAGTTAAATCATGTATATCACAATTATTTGAAGCTGAACCATTTGTTTCGCATGGATTTGAAGCTAAGCCTTCTACTTCGCATTCATTTGATGCTAAATCACGTGTTTCGCATTGATTTGAAGATAACTCGTTTGTTTCGCCTGCATTTGAACCAATATCACTTATATTCGCCAGTATTTGAAGATAAATCATTCGTTTCGCATGGATTTGAAGCTAAGCCTCCTACTTCGTATTGATTTGAAGCTAAATCATGTATTCGCTTGGATTAGAAGCCAACTCGTTTGTTTCGCCTGCATTTGATTCTAAATCATGTATTTTACAAGTATTTGAACCTAAACCATTTGTTTCTCATGTATTTGAATTTAAGCCTTCTACTTCGCATTGATTTGAAGCTAAATCATGTGTTTCGCATGGGTTTGAAGATAACTCCTTTGTTTCGCATGCATTTGAAGCTAAATCATGTATATCACAAGTATTTGAAGCAAAACCATTTGTTTTGCATTGATTTAAAGCTAAGCCTTCTACTTCGCATTGATTTGAAGCTAAATCTTGTGTTTCGCATGTATTCGAAGCTAACTCGTCTGATTCGCCTGCATTTGAAGCTATATCACTTATATTCGCAAGTATTTGACGGTCAATCATTCGTTTCGCGTGAATTTGAAGCTAAGCCTTCTACTTCGCATTGATTTGAATGTAAATCATGTGATTCACTTGGATTTGATGCTAACCCTTCTACTTCGCATTGATTTGAAGCTAAATCATGTGTTTCGCATGGATTTGAAGCTAACTCGTTTCTTTCGCATGCAGTTGAAGCTAAATCATGTATATCACAAGTATTGTAAGTCAAACCATTTGATTCTCATGAATTTGAAGCTAAATGATGTGGTTCACATGGATTGAATCTCACTCGTTTGTTTCGCATGCATTTGAAGATATATCACTCATATCGCAAGTATTTGATGCTAATTCATTTGTTTCGCATGGATTTGAAGCTAAGTCTCCAACTTCGCATTGATTTGAAGCTAAATCATGTGTTTTACATGGATTTAAAGCAAACTCGTTTGTTTCGCATGCATTTGAAGCTGTATCACTTATATTCGCAAGTATTTAAAGGTCAATCATTCGTTTCGCATGGATTTGAAGCTAATGCTTCTACTTCGCATTGATTTGAAGCTGGGTCATGTGATTGGCTTGGATTTGAATTTCACTCGTTTGTTTCGCCTGCATTTGAAGCTATATCACTTATATCGCAAGTATATGAATCTAAATAATCTGTGTCGCATGGATTTGATGCTAATGCTTCTACTTCGCATTGATTTGAAGCTGAATCATGTGTTTCGCATGGATTTGAAGGTAACTCGTTTGTTTAGCATGCAGTTGAAGCTATCTCATGTATATCACAAGTATTTGAAGCTAATTCATTTTTAGCATGGATTTGAAGCTAAGCCTTCTACTTCGCATTGATTAGAAGCTAAATCATATGTTTCGCATCGATTTGAAGCTAACTGGTTTTTTTCGCCTGCATTTGAAGCTATATCACTTATATTCGCAGGTATTTGTTTTGCATGGATTAGAAGCTAACTCGTTGGTTTGCCTTCATTTGAAGCTATATCACATATATTGCAAGTATATGAATCTAAATAATTTCGGTCGCATGGATTTGATGCTAATCCTTCTACTTCGCATTGATTTGAAGCTAAATGATGTGTTTCGTATGGATTTGAAGATAACTCGTTTGTTTCGCATGCAGTTGAAGCTAAATCATGTATATAACAAGTATTTGAAGCTAATTCATTTTTTAGCATGGATTTGGTGCTAATGCTTCTACTTCGCATTGATTTGAAGCTAAATCATGTGTTTCGCTTGGATTTGAAGCTAACTTGTTTGTTTCGCATGCAGTTGGAGCTAAATCATGTATATCACAAGTATTTGAAGATAATCCATTTGTTTTGCAAGGATTCGAAAATCAGCCTTCTATTTCGCATTGATTTGAAGCTAAATCATGAGTTTCGCATGTATTTGAAGCTAACTCGTTTGTTTCGCATGGATTTGAAGCTAACTCATTTGTTTCGCATGCAGTTCAAGCAAATTCATTTATCACAAGTAATTGAAGCTAAACCATTTGTCTCGCATTGGTTTTGAAGCTAAGCCTTCTATTTCGCATTGATTTGAAGCTAAATCATGAGTTTCGTATGGATTTGAAGCTAACTCGTTTGTTTCGCATGCAATGAAGCAAAATCATGTATATCACAAGTTTATGACGCTAACCACTCGTTTCGCATGGATTTGAAGCTAAGCCTTCTACATCGCATTGATTTGAAGCTAAATCATGTGTTTTGCATGTATTTGAAGCTAACTCGTTTGTTTCGCATGCAGTTGAAGCTCAATCATGTATCTCACAAGTATTTGAATCTAAACCATTTGTTTCGCATGGATTTGAAGCTAAGCCTTCTCCTTCGCATTGATTTGAAGCTAAATCATGTCTTACGCTTGGATTTGAAGCTCTCTCCTTTGTTTCTCCTGCATTTGAAGCTATATCACTTATATCGCAAGTATTTGAAGCTAAATCATTTGTGTCGCATGGATTTGAAGCTAAGCCTTCTACTTCGCATTGATTTGAAGCTAAATCATTTGTTTTTCATGGATTTGAAGCTAACTCGTTTCTATCGCATGGATTTAAAGCTAACTCCTTTGTCTCGCCTGCATTTGAAGCTAAATCATGTATATCACAAATATTTGAAGCTAAACCATTTGTTTCCCATGGATTTGAAGTTAAGCCTTCGACTTCGCATTCATTTGTAGCTAAATCATATGTTCCGCCTGGATTTCAAGATAACTCGCTTGTTTCGCATGCAGTTGAAGCTGAATCATATATAAAACAAGTAATTGAAGCTAAACCCTTTGCTTCGCCTGGATTTGAACCTAATTCTTCTACTGCGCATTGATCTGAAGTTAAATTATGTGTTACGCTGGGATTTGAAGCTCATTCGTTTGTTTCGCCTGCATTTGAAGCTATATCACTTATATCGAAAGTATTTGTAGCTAAACCATTTGTTTCTAATGTATTTCAAGCTAAGCCTTCCACTTCGAACTGCTTTGAAACTAAGTAATGTGTTTCGCTCGGATTTCTTGCTAAAGCGTTTGTTTCGAGTGCAGTTGAAGCAACATCATGTATATCACAATTATTTGAGGGCTAAGCCATTTGTATCTCATGTTTTCGAAGCTAAGCCGTCTACTTCGCATTGATTTGAAGCTAAGTCATGTGTTTCTCATGGATTTGAAGCTAACACGTTTCTATCGCATGGATTCAAAGCTAACTCGTTTGTTTCGCCTGCATTTGAAGCTAAATCATGTATATCACAAATATTTGAAGCTAAACCATTTGTTTCGCATGGATTCGAAAGTAAGCCTTCTACTTCGCATTGAATTGGAGCTAAATCATGTGTTTCTCATGGATTTGAAGCTAACTCATTTGTTTCGCATGGATTTGAAGCTAACTCGTTTGTTTCGCATGCAATTGAAGCTAAATCATGTATATCACAAGTATTTGAAGCTAAACCATTTGTTTCGTATGGATTCGAAGGTAACCCCTCTACCTCGTAGTGATTTTAAGCTAAATCATGGGTTTCTGATGGATTTAAAGCTAACTCGTTTGTTTCGCATGCAGATGAAGCTAAATTATGTATACCACAACTATTTGAAGCTAAACCATTTGATTCCCATGGATTTGGAGCTAAGCCTACTACTTCGCATTGATTTGAAGCTAAATCATGTGTTTCGCTTGGATTTGAAGCTAACTCGTTTGTATCGCATGCAGTTGAAGCTCAATCATGTATCTCACAAGTATTTGAAGCTAAACCATTTGTGTCGCATGGATTTGAAGCTAAGCCTTCGACTTCGCATTCATTTGTAGCTAAATCATATGTTCCGCCTGGATTTCAAGATAACTCGCTTGTTTCGCATGCAGTTGAAGCTGAATCATATATAAAACAAGTAATTGAAGCTAAACCCTTTGCTTCGCCTGGATTTGAACCTAATTCTTCTACTACGCATTGATTTGAAGTTAAATTATGTGTTACGCTGGGATTTGAAGCTCATTCGTTTGTTTCGCCTGCATTTGAAGCTATATCACTTATATCGAAAGTATTTGTAGCTAAACCATTTGTTTCTAATGTATTTCAAGCTAAGCCTTCCACTTCGAACTGATTTGAAACTAAGTAATGTGTTTCGCTTGGATTTCTTGCTAAAGCGTTTGTTTCGAGTGCAGTTGAAGCAACATCATGTATATCACAATTATTTGAGGGCTAAGCCATTTGTATCTCATGTTTTCGAAGCTAAGCCGTCTACTTTGCATTGATTTGAAGCTAAGTCATGTGTTTCTCATGGATTTGAAGCTAACACGTTTCTATCGCATGGATTTAAAGCTAACTCGTTTGTTTCGCCTGCATTTGAAGTTAAATCATGTATATCACAAATATTTGAAGCTAAACCATTTGTTTCGCATGGATTCGAAAGTAAGCCTTCTACTTCGCATTGAATTGGAGCTAAATCATGTGTTTCGCATGGATTTGAAGCCAACTCCTTTATTTCGCATGCAGTTGAAGCTAAATCATGTATATCACAAGTATTTGAAGCTAAACCATTTGTTTTACATGGATTCGAAAATCAGAGTTCTATTTCGCATTGATTTGAAGCCAAAGCATGTGTTTCTCATGGATTTGAAGCTAACTCGTTTCTATCGCATGGATTTAAAGCTCACTCGTTTGTTTCGCATGCTGAAGAAGCTAAATCTAGTATATCACAAGTATTTGAAGCTAAACCATTTGTTTCGTATGGATTCGAAGGTAACCCCTCTACCTCGTAGTGATTTTAAGCTAAATCATGGGTTTCTGATGGATTTAAAGCTAACTCGTTTGTTTCGTATGCAGATGAAGCTAAATTATGTATACCACAACTATTTGAAGCTAAACCATTTGATTCCCATGGATTTGGAGCTAAGCCTACTACTTCGCATTGATTTGAAGCTAAATCATGTGTTTCGCTAGGATTTGAAGCTAACTCGTTTGTTTCGCATGCAGTTGAAGCTAAATCATGAATATCACAAGTATTTGAAGATAATCCATTTGATTCGCATGGATTTGAAGCTAAGCCTCCTATTTCGCACTGATTCGAAGCTAAATCATGTGTTTCGCATGAATTTGAATATAACTCGTTTGTTTTGCTTGAATTCGAAGCTATATCACTTACATTCGCAAGTATTTGAAGTTCAATCATTCGTTTCGCATGAATTTGAAGCTAAGCCTTCTACTTCGCTTTGATTTGAAACTAAATCATGTGTTCTCTTGGATTTGAAGCTAACTCATAGTTTCGCATGCAGTTGAAGCTGAATCATGTTTATCACATGTATTGGAAGCAAAACCATTTGATTCGCATGAATTTGAAACTAAATGATGTGTTTCACATGAATTGAAGCTGACTCGTTTGTTTCGCATGCATTTGAAGCTAAGCCTCCTACTTCGTATTGATTTGAAGCTAAATCATGCATTCGCTTGGATTTGTAGCCAACTCGTTTGTTTCGCCTGCAGTTGAAGTTAAATCATGTATATCACAATTATTTGAAGCTGAACCATTTGTTTCGCATGGATTTGAAGCTAAGCCTTCTACTTCGCATTCATTTGATGCTAAATCACGTGTTTCGCATTGATTTGAAGATAACTCGTTTGTTTCGCCTGCATTTGAACCAATATCACTTATATTCGCCAGTATTTGAAGATAAATCATTCGTTTCGCATGGATTTGAAGCTAAGCCTCCTACTTCGTATTGATTTGAAGCTAAATCATGTATTCGCTTGGATTAGAAGCCAACTCGTTTGTTTCGCCTGCATTTGATTCTAAATCATGTATTTTACAAGTATTTGAACCTAAACCATTTGTTTCTCATGTATTTGAAGCTAAGCCTTCTACTTCGCATTGATTTGAAGCTAAATCATGTGTTTCGCATGGGTATGAAGATAACTCCTTTGTTTCGCATGCATTTGAAGCTAAATCATGTATATCACAAGTATTTGAAGCAAAACCATTTGTTTTGCATTGATTTAAAGCTAAGCCTTCTACTTCGCATTGATTTGAAGCTAAATCGTGTGTTTCGCAAGTATTCGAAGCTAACTCGTTTGTTTCGCCTGCATTTGAAGCTATATCACTTATATTCGCAAGTATTTGACGGTCAATCATTCGTTTCGCGTGAATTTGAAGCTAAGCCTTCTACTTCGCATTGATTTGAATCTAAATCATATGATTCACTTGGATTTGATGCTAACCCTTCTACTTCGCATTGATGTGAAGCTAAATCATGAGTTTCGCTTGGATTTGTAGTTAACACGTTTGTTTCACATACAGTTGAAGCTCAATCATGTATGTCACAAGTATTTGAAGCTGAACAATTTGTTTCGCATGAATATTAAGTTAAACCATGTGCTTCGCATGAATATGAATCTAAACGATGTGTTTCGCATGAATTTAAAGCTAAATCATTTATATCAAGATTATTTGAAACTAAACCATTTGTTTCGCATGGTTTCGAAGATAAGCCTTCTACTTCGCATGAATTTGAAGCTAAATCATATGTTTCGCTTGGATTTGAAGGTAACACGTTTGTTTCACATGCAGTTGAAGCTCAATCATGTATATCACAAGTATTTGAAGCTGAACAATTTGTTTCGCATGAATATTAAGTTAAACTATGTGTTTCGCATGAGTATTAAGCTAAACCATGTGTCTGGAATGAATTTGAAGCTAAATCATGTGTTTCGCATAGATTTGAAGCTAACTCGTTTGTTTCGAATGCAGTTGAAGCTAAATCATGTATATCACAAGTATTTCAAGCTAAGCCATTTGTTTCGCATAGATTTGAAGCTAAGCCTTCTAGTTCGCATTGATTTCAAGCTAAATCATGTGTTTCGCATGGATTTGAAGCTAAGCCTTCTACTTCGCATTGATTTGAAGCTGAATCATGTGTTTCGCATGGATTTGAAGGTAACTCGTTTGTTTAGCATGCAGTTGAATATATCTCATGTATATCACAAGTATTTGAAGCTAATTCATTTTTAGCATAGATTTGAATCTAAGCCTTCTACTTCGCATTGATTAGAAGCTAAATCATATGTTTCGCATCGATTTGAAGCTAACTGGTTTGTTTCGCCTGCATTTGAAGCTATATCACTTATATTCGCAGGTATTTGTTTTGCATGGATTAGAAGCTAACTCGTTGGTTTGCCTTCATTTGAAGCTATATCACATATATCGCAAGTATATGAATCTAAATAATTTCGGTCGCATGGATTTGATGCTAATCCTTCTACTTCGCATTGATTTGAAGCTAAATGATGTGTTTCGTATGGATTTGAAGATAACTCGTTTATTTAGCATGCAGTTAAAGTTAAATCATGTATATCACAAGTATTTGAAGCTAAAACATTTGTGTCGCACCACTTGTGTGTTTCGCATGCAGTTGAAGCAATATCACTTATATTCGCAAGTATTTGAAGCCAAATCATTCTGTTCGCATGGATTTGAAGCTAAGCCATCTACTTCGCATTGATTTGATGCTAAATCACGTGTTTCGCATGCATATAAAGCTAAATAATGTGTTTTGCTTGGATTTGAAGCTAACTCGTCTGTTTCGCATGGAGTTGAAGCTAACTCGTTTGTTTCGCATGCAGTTGAAGCTAAATCATATATAAAACAAGAATTTGAAGCTAAACCATCTGTTTCCCGTGGAATTGAAGCTAAGCCTTCCACTTCGAATTGATTTGAAGCTAAATCATGTGTTTCGCTTGGATTTGTAGTTAACACGTTTGTTTCACATACAGTTGAAGCTCAATCATGTATATCACAAGTATTTGAAGCTGAACAATTTGTTTCGCATGAATATTATGTTAAACCATGTGCTTCGCATGAATATGATTCTAAACGATGTGTTTCGCATGAATTTAAAGTTAAATCATTTATATCAAAATTATTTGATACTAAACCATTTGTTTCGCATGGATTTGAAGCTAAGCCTTCTCCTTCGCATTGATTTGAAGCTAAATCATGTCTTACGCTTGGATTTGAAGCTCTCTCCTTTGTTTCTCCTGCATTTTAAGCTATATCACTTATATCGCAAGTATTTGAAGCTAAATCATTTGTGTCGCATGGATTTGAAGCTAAGCCTTCTACTTCGCATTGATTTGAAGCTAAATCATTTGTTTTTCATGGATTTGAAGCTAACTCGTTTCTATCGCATGGATTTAAAGCTAACTCCTTTGTCTCGCCTGCATTTGAAGCTAAATCATGTATATCACAAATATTTGAAGCTAAACCATTTGTTTCCCATGGATTTGAAGTTAAGCCTTCGACTTCGCATTCATTTGTAGCTAAATCATATGTTCCGCCTGGATTTCAAGATAACTCGCTTGTTTCGCATGCAGTTGAAGCTGAATCATATATAAAACAAGTAATTGAAGCTAAACCCTGCTTCGCCTGGATTCGAAAGTAAGCCTTCTACTTCGCATTGAATTGGAGCTAAATCATGTGTTTCGCATGGATTTGAAGCCAACTCCTTTATTTCGCATGCAATTGAAGCTAAATCATGTATATCACAAGTATTTGAAGCTAAACCATTTGTTTTACATGGATTCGAAAATCAGAGTTCTATTTCGCATTGATTTGAAGCCAAAGCCTGTGTTTCTCATGGATTTGAAGCTAACTCGTTTCTATCGCATGGATTTAAAGCTCACACGATTGTTTCGCATGCTGAAGAAGCTAAATCTAGTATATCACAAGTATTTGTAGCTAAACCATTTGTTTCGTATGGATTCGAAGGTAACCCTTCTACCTCGTAGTGATTTTAAGCTAAATCATGGGTTTCTGATGGATTTAAAGCTAACTCGTTTGTTTCGCATGCAGATGAAGCTAAATTATGTATACCACAACTATTTGAAGCTAAACCATTTGATTCCCATGGATTTGGAGCTAAGCCTACTACTTCGCATTGATTTGAAGCTAAATCATGTGTTTCGCTTGGATTTGAAGCTAACTCGTTTGTTTCGCATGCAGTTGAAACAAAATCATGTAAATCATTGGTATTTGAATCTAAACCATTTGTTTCGCATTGGTTTTGATGCTAAGCCTTCTATTTCGCATTGATTTGAAACTAAATCATGAGTTTCGCATGGATTTGAATCTAATTCGTTTGTTTCGCATGGATTTGAAGCTAACTCGTTTGTTTCGCATGCAGTTGAAGCAATATCATGTATATAACAAGTAATTGAAGTTAAACCATTTGATTCGCATGGATTTGATGCTAAGCCTTCTACTTCGCATTGGTTTGAAGCTATATCAAGTGTTTCGT
This sequence comes from Megalopta genalis, assembly GCF_051020955.1. NCBI lineage: Eukaryota > Metazoa > Arthropoda > Insecta > Hymenoptera > Halictidae > Megalopta > Megalopta genalis. The sequence continues at coordinate 242,840 of NW_027476372.1, forward strand.
TTGGATGTGAAGCAAACTCGTTTGTTTCGCTTGGATTTGAAGCTAAGCCTCCTACTTAGCATTGATTTGAAGAAAATCATGTGTTTCGCTTGGATTTGAAGCTAAATCGCTTGTTTCGCATGCAGTTGAAGCTGAATCATATATAAAACAAGTATTTGAAGCTAAACGCTTTGCTTCGCATGGATTTGAAGCTAATTCTTCTACTACGCATTGATTTGAAGTTAAATTACGTGTTACGCTGGGATTTGAAGCTCACTCGTTTGTTTCGCCTGCTTTTGTAGCTATATCACTTATATCGAAAGTATTTGCAGCTAAACCATTTGTTTCTAATGTATTTCAAGCTAAGCCTTCCACTTCGAATGGATTTGAAACTAAGTAATGTGTTTCGCTTGGATTTGAAGCTAAAGCGTTTGTTTCGAATGCAGTTCAAGCTACATAATGTATATCACAAGTATTTGAAGCTAAACAATTCGTTTCGCATGGATATGAAGCTAAGTCTTCTACTTCGCATTGATTTGAAGCTAAATCATGTCTTATGCTTGGATTTGAAGCTCTCTCCTTTGTTTCTCCTGCATTTGAAGCTATATCACTTATATCGCAAGTATTTGAAGCTAAATCATTTGTGTCGCATGGATTTGAAGCTAAGCCTTCTACTTCGCATTGATTTGAAGCTAAATCATTTGTTTTTCATGGATTTGAAGCTAACTCGTTTGTTTCACATGGATTTGAAGCTAACTCGTTTGTTTCGCATGCAGTTGAATCTAAATCATGTATATCACAAGTATTTGAAGCTAAACCATTTGATTCCCATGGATTTGGAGCTAAGCCTACTACTTCGCATTGATTTGAAGCTAAATCATGTGTTTCGCTTGGATTTGAAGCTAACTCCTTTGTTTCGCATGCAGTTGTAACAAAATCATGTAAATCATTGGTATTTGAATCTAAACCATTTGTTTCGCATTGGTTTTGAAGCTAAGCCTTCTATTTCGCATTGATTTGAAGCTAAATCATGAGTTTCGCATGGATTTGAATCTAATTCGTTTGTTTCGCATGGATTTGAAGCTAACTCGTTTGTTTCGCATGCAGTTGAAGCAATATCATGTATATCACAAGTAATTGAAGTTAAACCATGTGCTTCGCATGAATATGATTCTAAACGATGTGTTTCGCATGAATTTAAAGTTAAATCATTTATATCAAAATTATTTGAAACTAAACCATTTGTTTCGCATGGATTTGAAGCTAAGCCTTCTCCTTCGCATTGATTTGAAGCTAAATCATGTCTTACGCTTGGATTTGAAGCTCTCTCCTTTGTTTCTCCTGCATTTTAAGCTATATCACTTATATCGCAAGTATTTGAAGCTAAATCATTTGTGTCGCATGGATTTGAAGCTAAGCCTTCTACTTCGCATTGATTTGAAGCTAAATCATTTGTTTTTCATGGATTTGAAGCTAACTCGTTTCTATCGCTTGGATTTGAAGCTCTCTCCTTTGTTTCTCCTGCATTTTAAGCTATATCACTTATATCGCAAGTATTTGAAGCTAAATCATTTGTGTCGCATGGATTTGAAGCTAAGCCTTCGACTTCGCATTCATTTGTAGCTAAATCATATGTTCCGCCTGGATTTCAAGATAACTCGCTTGTTTCGCATGCAGTTGAAGCTGAATCATATATAAAACAAGTAATTGACGCTAAACCCTTTGCTTCGCCTGGATTTGAACCTAATTCTTCTACTACGCATTGATTTGAAGTTAAATTATGTGTTACGCTGGGATTTGAAGCTCATTCGTTTGTTTCGCCTGCATTTGAAGCTATATCACTTATATCGAAAGTATTTGTAGCTAAACCATTTGTTTCTAATGTATTTCAAGCTAAGCCTTCCACTTCGAACTGATTTGAAACTAAGTAATGTGTTTCGCTTGGATTTCTTGCTAAAGCGTTTGTTTCGAGTGCAGTTGAAGCAACATCATGTATATCACAATTATTTGAGGGCTAAGCCATTTGTATCTCATGTTTTCGAAGCTAAGCCGTCTACTTCGCATTGATTTGAAGCTAAGTCATGTGTTTCTCATGGATTTGAAGCTAACACGTTTCTATCGCATGGATTTAAAGCTAACTCGTTTGTTTCGCCTGCATTTGAAGTTAAATCATGTATATCACAAATATTTGAAGCTAAACCATTTGTTTCGCATGGATTCGAAAGTAAGCCTTCTACTTCGCATTGAATTGGAGCTAAATCATGTGTTTCGCATGGATTTGAAGCCAACTCCTTTATTTCGCATGCAGTTGAAGCTAAATCATGTATATCACAAGTATTTGAAGCTAAACCATTTGTTTTACATGGATTCGAATATCAGAGTTCTATTTCGCATTGATTTGAAGCCAAAGCATGTGTTTCTCATGGATTTGAAGCTAACTCGTTTCTATCGCATGGATTTAAAGCTCACTCGTTTGTTTCGCATGCTGAAGAAGCTAAATCTAGTATATCACAAGTATTTGAAGCTAAACCATTTGTTTCGTATGGATTCGAAGGTAACCCCTCTACCTCGTAGTGATTTTAAGCTAAATCATGGGTTTCTGATGGATTTAAAGCTAACTCGTTTGTTTCGTATGCAGATGAAGCTAAATTATGTATACCACAACTATTTGAAGCTAAACCATTTGATTCCCATGGATTTGGAGCTAAGCCTACTACTTCGCATTGATTTGAAGCTAAATCATGTGTTTCGCTTGGATTTGAAGCTAACTCGTTTGTTTCGCATGCAGTTGAAGCTAAATCATGAATATCACAAGTATTTGAAGATAATCCATTTGTTTCGCATTGGTTTTGAAGCTAAGCCTCCTATTTCGCACTGATTCGAAGCTAAATCATGCGTTTCGCATGAAATTGAAACTATCTCGTATGTTTCGCATTGATTTGAAGCTAACTCGTTTGTTTCGCCTGCATTTGAAGCTAAATCATGTATATCGCTAATATTTGAAGCTAATCCATTTGTTTGCATGGATTCGAAGATGAACCTTCTACTTCGTATTTATTTTAAGTTAAATCATGTGTTTCGCATGGATTTAAAGATAACTCGTTTGTTTCTCCTGCATTTGAAGCTATATCATTTATATTCGCAAGTATTTGACGGTCAATCATTCGTTTCGCATGAATTTGAAGCTAAGCCTCCTACTTCGTATTGATTTGAAGCTAAATCATGTATTCGCTTGGATTAGAAGCCAACTCGTTTGTTTCCCATGCAGTTGAAGCTGAATCATGTTTATCACATGTATTGGAAGCAAAACCATTTGATTCGCATGAATTTGAAACTAAATGATGTGGTTCACATGAATTGAAGCTGACTCGTTTGTTTCGCATGCATTTGAAGCTATATCACTTATATCGCAAGTATTTGAAGCTAAATCATTTGTGTCGCATGGATTTGAAGCTAAGCCTCCTACTTCGTATTGATTTGAAGCTAAATCATGCATTCGCTTGGATTTGTAGCCAACTCGTTTGTTTCGCCTGCAGTTGAAGTTAAATCATGTATATCACAATTATTTGAAGCTGAACCATTTGTTTCGCATGGATTTGAAGCTAAGCCTTCTACTTCGCATTCATTTGATGCTAAATCACGTGTTTCGCATTGATTTGAAGATAACTCGTTTGTTTCGCCTGCATTTGAACCAATATCACTTATATTCGCCAGTATTTGAAGATAAATCATTCGTTTCGCATGGATTTGAAGCTAAGCCTCCTACTTCGTATTGATTTGAAGCTAAATCATGTATTCGCTTGGATTAGAAGCCAACTCGTTTGTTTCGCCTGCATTTGATTCTAAATCATGTAATTTACAAGTATTTGAACCTAAACCATTTGTTTCTCATGTATTTGAAGCTAAGCCTTCTACTTCGCATTGATTTGAAGCTAAATCATGTGTTTCGCATGAGTTTGAAGATAACTCCTTTGTTTCGCATGCATTTGAAGCTAAATCATGTATATCACAAGTATTTGAAGCAAAACCATTTGTTTTGCATTGATTTAAAGCTAAGCCTTCTACTTCGCATTGATTTGAAGCTAAATCTTGTGTTTCGCATGTATTCGAAGCTAACTCGTCTGATTCGCCTGCATTTGAAGCTATATCACTTATATTCGCAAGTATTTGACGGTCAATCATTCGTTTCGCGTGAATTTGAAGCTAAGCCTTCTACTTCGCATTGATTTGAATCTAAATGATATGATTCACTTGGATTTGATGCTAACCCTTCTACTTCGCATTGATGTGAAGCTAAATCATGAGTTTCGCTTGGATTTTTAGTTAACACGTTTGTTTCACATACAGTTGAAGCTCAATCATGTATGTCACAAGTATTTGAAGCTGAACAATTTGTTTTGCATGGGTTTGAATCAAAGCCTTCTACTTCGCATTGATTTGAAGCTAAATCGTGTGTTTCGCAAGTATTCGAAGCTAACTCGTTTGTTTCGCCTGCATTTGAAGCTATATCACTTATATTCGCAAGTATTTGACGGTCAATCATTCGTTTCGCGTGAATTTGAAACTAAGCCTTCTACTTCGCATTGATTTGAATCTAAATCATATGATTCACTTGGATTTGATGCTAACCCTTCTACTTCGCATTGATTTGAAGCTAAATCATGTGTTTGGTATGGATTTGAAACTAACTCGGTTGTTTCGCCTGCATTCGAAGTTATATCACGTATAATCGCATGTATTTGAAGTTCAGTCATTCGTTTCGCATGGATTTGAAGCTAAGCCTTCTACTTCGCATTGATTTGAAGCTAAATCATATGTTTCGCTTGGATTTGAAGGTAACACGTTTGTTTCACATGCAGTTGAAGCTCAATCATGTATATCACAAGTATTTGAAGCTGAACAATTTGTTTCGCATGAATATTAAGTTAAGCCATGTGTTTCGCATGAGTATTAAGCTAAACCATGTGTTTGGAATGAATTTGAAGCTAAATCATGTGTTTCGCATAGATTTGAAGCTAACTCGTTTGTTTCGAATGCAGTTGAAGCTAAATCATGTATATCACAAGTATTTCAAGCTAAACCATTTGTTTCGCATAGATTTGAAGCTAAGCCTTCTAGTTCGCATTGATTTCAAGCTAAATCTTGTGTTTCGCATGGATTTGAAGCTAAGCCTTCTACTTCGCAATGATTTGAAGCTAAATCATGTGTTTCGCTTGGATTTGAAGCTAACTTGTTTGATGTTTCATACATGTGACGCCAAATCGTGTATAAAAAAAGTATTTCAAGCTAAACTATTTGTTTCGCATAGATTTGAAGCTAAGCCTTCTAGTTCGCATTGATTTCAAGCTAAATCACGTGTTTCGCTTGGATTTGAAGCTAAGCCTTCTACTTCGCTTGATTTTGAAGCTAAATCATGTGTTTCGCTTGGATTTGAATCTAACTCGTTTGTTTTGTATGCAGTTGAAGCTAAATCATGTTTATCACAAGTATCTGAATCTAAACCATCTGCTTCCCATGAATATTAAGCTAAACCATGTGTTTCGCATGAATTTGAAGCTAAGTCATTTGTTTCGCATGGATTTGAAGCCATATCACTTGTATTCGCAAGTATTTGAAGCTAAACCATTCGCTTCGCATGGATTTGAAGATAAGCCTTCAACTTCGCATTGATTTGTAGCTAAATCATGTGTTTCGCTTGGATTTGAAATCTGCTCGTTTGTTTCTCAGGCAGTTGAATCTAAATCACGTATATCACAATTATTTGAAGCTAAACCATTCGTTTCGCATGGATTTGAAGCTAAGGCTTCTACTTCGCATTGACTTGAAGCTAAATCATGTGTTTCGCATGAATTTGAATATAACTCGTTTGTTTTGCTTGAATTCGAAGCTATATCACTTATATTCGCAAGTATTTGAAGTTCAATCATTCGTTTCGCATGGATTTGAAGCTAAGGCTTCTAGTTCGCATTGATTTGAAGCTAAATCATATGTTTCACATGGATTTGAAACTAACTCGTTTGTTTCTGATGCAGTTGAATCTAAATAATGTATATCACATGTATTTGAAGCTTCTTCTTCGCATTGATTTTAAGCTAAATCGTATGTTTCGCATGTATTCGAAGCTAACTCGTTTGTTTCGCCTGCATTTGAAGCTATATCACTTATATTCGCAAGTATTTGACGGTCAATCATTCGTTTCGCATGAATTTGAAGCTAAACCTTCTACTTCGCTTTGATTTGAAACTAAATCATGTGTTCTCTTGGATTTGAAGCTAACTCATTGTTTCGCATGCAGTTGAAGCTGAATCATGTTTATCACATGTATTGGAAGCAAAACCATTTGATTCGCATGAATTTGAAACTAAATGATGTGGTTCACATAAATTGAAGCTGACTCGTTTGTTTCGCATGCATTTGAAGCTATATCACTTATATCGCAAGTATTTGAAGCTAAATCATTTGTGTCGCATGGATTTGAAGCTAAGCCTTCTACTTCGCATTGATTTGAAGCTAAATCATTTGTTTTTCATGGATTTGAAGCTAACTCGTTTCTATCGCATGGATTTAAAGCTAACTCCTTTGTCTCGCCTGCATTTGAAGCTAAATCATGTATATCACAAATATTTGAAGCTAAACCATTTGTTTCGCATGGATTCGAAAGTAAGCCTTCTACTTCGCATTGAATTGGAGCTAAATCATGTGTTTCGCATGGATTTGAAGCCAACTCCTTTATTTCGCATGCAGTTGAAGCTAAATCATGTGTTTCGCATGAATTTGAATATAACTCGTTTGTTTTGCTTGAATTCGAAGCTATATCACTTACATTCGCAAGTATTTGAAGTTCAATCATTCGTTTCGCATGGATTTGAAGCTAAGGCTTCTAGTTCGCATTGTTTTGAATCTAAATCATATGTTTCGCATGGATTTGAAACTAACTCGTTTGTTTCTGATGCAGTTGAATCTAAATAATGTATATCACATGTATTTGAAGCTTCTTCTTCGCATTGATTTTAAGCTAAATCGTGTGTTTCGCATGTATTCGAAGCTAACTCGTTTGTTTCGCCTGCATTTGAAGCTATATCACTTATATTCGCAAGTATTTGACGGTCAATCATTCGTTTCGCATGAATTTGAAGCTAAATCATGTATATCACAAGTATTTGAAGCAAAACCATTTGTTTTGCATTGATTTAAAGCTAAGCCTTCTACTTCGCATTGATTTGAAGCTAAATCTTGTGTTTCGCATGTATTCGAAGCTAACTCGTCTGATTCGCCTGCATTTGAAGCTATATCACTTATATTCGCAAGTATTTGACGGTCAATCATTCGTTTCGCGTGAATTTGAAGCTAAGCCTTCTACTTCGCATTGATTTGAATCTAAATGATATGATTCACTTGGATTTGATGCTAACCCTTCTACTTCGCATTGATGTGAAGCTAAATCATGAGTTTCGCTTGGATTTTTAGTTAACACGTTTGTTTCACATACAGTTGAAGCTCAATCATGTATGTCACAAGTATTTGAAGCTGAACAATTTGTTTTGCATGGGTTTGAATCAAAGCCTTCTACTTCGCAATTGATTTGAAGCTAAATCGTGTGTTTCGCAAGTATTCGAAGCTAACTCGTTTGTTTCGCCTGCATTTGAAGCTATATCACTTATATTCGCAAGTATTTGACGGTCAATCATTCGTTTCGCGTGAATTTGAAGCTAAGCCTTCTACTTCGCATTGATTTGAATCTAAATGATATGATTCACTTGGATTTGATGCTAACCCTTCTACTTCGCATTGATGTGAAGCTAAATCATGAGTTTCGCTTGGATTTTTAGTTAACACGTTTGTTTCACATACAGTTGAAGCTCAATCATGTATGTCACAAGTATTTGAAGCTGAACAATTTGTTTTGCATGGGTTTGAATCAAAGCCTTCTACTTCGCATTGATTTGAAGCTAAATCGTGTGTTTCGCAAGTATTCGAAGCTAACTCGTTTGTTTCGCCTGCATTTGAAGCTATATCACTTATATTCGCAAGTATTTGACGGTCAATCATTCGTTTCGCGTGAATTTGAAACTAAGCCTTCTACTTCGCATTGATTTGAATCTAAATCATATGATTCACTTGGATTTGATGCTAACCCTTCTACTTCGCATTGATTTGAAGCTAAATCATGTGTTTGGTATGGATTTGAAACTAACTCGGTTGTTTCGCCTGCATTCGAAGTTATATCACGTATAATCGCATGTATTTGAAGTTCAGTCATTCGTTTCGCATGGATTTGAAGCTAAGCCTTCTACTTCGCATTGATTTGAAGCTAAATCATATGTTTCGCTCGGATTTGAAGGTAACACGTTTGTTTCACATGCAGTTGAAGCTCAATCATGTATATCACAAGTATTTGAAGCTAAACCCTTTGCTTCGCCTGGATTTGAACCTAATTCCTCTACTACGCATTGATTTGAAGTTAAATTATGTGTTACGCTGGGATTTGAAGCTGATTCGTTTGTTTCGCCTGCATTTGAAGCTATATCACTTATATCGAAAGTATTTGTAGCTAAACCATTTGTTTCTAATGTATTTCAAGCTAAGCCTTCCACTTCGAACTGATTTGAAACTAAGTAATGTGTTTCGCTTGGATTTCTTGCTAAAGCGTTTGTTTCGAGTGCAGTTGAAGCAACATCATGTATATCACAATTATTTGAGGGCTAAGCCATTTGTATCTCATGTTTTCGAAGCTAAGCCGTCTACTTCGCATTGAACTGAAGCTAAGTCATGTGTTTCTCATGGATTTGAAGCTAACACGTTTCTATCGCATGGATTTAAAGCTAACTCGTTTGTTTCGCTTGCATTTGAAGCTAAATCATGTATATCACAAATATTTGAAGCTAAACCATTTGTTTCGCATGGATTCGAAAGTAAGCCTTCTACTTCGCATTGATTTGAAGCTAAATCATGTCTTACGATTGGATTTGAAGCTCTCTCCTTTGTTTCTCCTGCATTTGAAGCTATATCACTTATATCGCAAGTATTTGAAGCTAAATCATTTGTGTCGCATGGATTTGATTCTAAGCCTTCTACTTCGCTTTGATTTGGAGCTAAATCGTGAGTTTCGCAAGGATTTAAAGCTCACACGTTTGTTTCGCATGCAGTTGAAGCTAAATCATGAATATCACAAGTAATTGAAGATAATCCATTTGATTCGCATGGATTTGAAGCTAAGCCTCCTATTTCGCACTGATTCGAAGCTAAATCATGCGTTTCGCATGAAATTGAAACTATTTCGTTTGTTTCGCATTGATTTGAAGCTAACTCGTTTGTTTCGCCTGCATTTGAAGCTAAATCATGTATATCGCTAATATTTGAAGCTAATCCATTTGTTTGCATGGATTCGAAGATAAACCTTCTACTTCGTATTGATTTTAAGTTAAATCATGTGTTTCACATGGATTTAAAGATAACTCGTTTGTTTCGCATGCAGTTGATTCTAAATCATGTATATCACAAGTATTTGAAGCTAAACCATTTGTTTCGCATGGATTCGAAAATCCGTCTTCTATTTCGCAATGATTTGATGATGAATCATGTGTTTCTCATGGATTTGAAGCTAACTCATTTGTTTCGCATGGATTTGAAGCTAACTCGCTTGTTTCGCATGCAGTTGAAGCAAAATCATGTATATCACAAGTATTAGAAGCTAAACCATTTGATTCGCATGGATTTGAAGCTAAGCTTTCTACTTCGCATTGATTGGAAGCTTAATCATGTATTTCGCTTCGATTTGAAGCTAAGCCTTCTACTTCGCAATGATTTGAAGCTAAATCATGTGTTTCGCTTGGATTTGAAGCTAACTTGTTTGATGTTTCATACAGGTGACGCCAAATCGTGTATAAAAAAAGTATTTGAAGCTAAATCATGCGTTTCGCATGGATTTGAATCTAACTCGTTTGTTTCGTATGCAGTTGAAGCTAAATCATGTTTATCACAAGTATCTGAATCTAAACCATCTGCTTCCCATGAATATTAAGCTAAACCATGTGTTTCGCATGAATTTGAAGCTAAACCATTTGTTTCGCATGGATTCGAAAATCAGTCTTCTATTTCGCAATGATTTGATGCAGAATCATGTGTTTCTCATGGATTTGAAGCTAACTCATTTGTTTCGCATGGATTTGAAGCTAACTCGCTTGTTTCGCATGCAGTTGAAGCAAAATCATGTATATCACAAGTATTAGAAGCTAAACCTTTTGATTCGCATGGATTTGAAGCTAAGCCTTCTACTTCGCATTGATTGGAAGCTTAATCATGTATTTCGCATTGATTGGAAGCTTAATCATGTATTTCGCTTCGATTTGAAGCTAAATCATGTGTTTCGTATGGACTTAATGCTGACACGTTTGTTTCGCATGCAGTTGAACCTAAATCGTGTATATCACAAGTATTTGAAGCTAAACCATTTGTTTCGCATGGATTCGAATGTAACCCTTCTACCTCGTATTGATTTTAAGCTAAATCATGGGTTTCTCATGGATTTAAAGCTAACTCGTTTGTTTCGCATGGATTTAAAGCTAATTCGTTTGTCTCGCCTGCATTTGAAGCTAAATCATGTTTATCACAAATATTTGAAGCTAAACCATTTGTTTCGCATGGATTTGAAGTTAAGCCATCGACTTCGCATTGATTTGTAGCTAAATCATGTGTTCCGCCTGGATTTCAAGATAACTCGATTGTTTCGCATGCAGTTGAAGCAAAATCATGTATATCACAAGTATTTGAAGCTAAATCATTTGATTCGCATGGATTTGATGCTAAGCCTTCTAGTTCGCATTGATTTCAAGCTAAATCATGTGTTTCGCATGGATTTGAAGCTAAGCCTTCTACTTCGCAATGATTTGAAGCTAAATCATGTGTTTCGCTTGGATTTGAAGCTAACTTGTTTGATGTTTCATACAGGTGACGCCAAATCGTGTATAAAAAAAGTATTTGAAGCTAAATCATGCGTTTCGCATGGATTTGAATCTAACTCGTTTGTTTCGTATGCAGTTGAAGCTAAATCATGTTTATCACAAGTATCTGAATCTAAACCATCTGCTTCCCATGAATATTAAGCTAAACCATGTGTTTCGCATGAATTTGAAGCTAAACCATTTGTTTCGCATGGATTCGAAAATCAGTCTTCTATTTCGCAATGATTTGATGCTGAATCATGTGTTTCTCATGGATTTGAAGCTAACTCATTTGTTTCGCATGGATTTGAAGCTAACTCGCTTGTTTCGCATGCAGTTGAAGCAAAATCATGTATATCACAAGTATTAGAAGCTAAACCATTTGATTCGCATGGATTTGAAGCTAAGCCTTCTACTTCGCATTGATTGGAAGCTTAATCATGTATTTCGCATTGATTGGAAGCTTACTCATGTATTTCGCTTCGATTTGAAGCTAAATCGTGTGTTTCGTATGGACTTAATGCTGACACGTTTGTTTCGCATGCAGTTGAACCTAAATCGTGTATATCACAAGTATTTGAAGCTAAACCATTTGTTTCGCATGGATTCGAATGTAACCCTTCTACCTCGTATTGATTTTAAGCTAAATCATGGGTTTCTCATGGATTTAAAGCTAACTCGTTTGTTTCGCATGAATTTAAAGCTAATTCGTTTGTCTCGCCTGCATTTGAAGCTAAATCATGTTTATCACAAATATTTGAAGCTAAACCATTTGTTTCGCATGGATTTGAAGTTAAGCCATCGACTTCGCATTGATTTGTAGCTAAATCATGTGTTCCGCCTGGATTTCAAGATAACTCGATTGTTTCGCATGCAGTTGAAGCAAAATCATGTATATCACAAGTATTTGAAGCTAAATCATTTGATTCGCATGGATTTGATGCTAAGCCTTCTAGTTCGCATTGATTTCAAGCTAAATCATGTGTTTCGCATGGATTTGAAGCTAAGCCTTCTACTTCGCAATGATTTGAAGCTAAATCATGTGTTTCGCTTGGATTTGAAGCTAACTTGTTTGATGTTTCATACAGGTGACGCCAAATCGTGTATAAAAAAAGTATTTGAAGCTAAATCATGCGTTTCGCATGGATTTGAATCTAACTCGTTTGTTTCGTATGCAGTTGAAGCTAAATCATGTTTATCACAAGTATCTGAATCTAAACCATCTGCTTCCCATGAATATTAAGCTAAACCATGTGTTTCGCATGAATTTGAAGCTAAACCATTTGTTTCGCATGGATTCGAAAATCAGTCTTCTATTTCGCAATGATTTGATGCTGAATCATGTGTTTCTCATGGATTTGAAGCTAACTCATTTGTTTCGCATGGATTTGAAGCTAACTCGCTTGTTTCGCATGCAGTTGAAGCAAAATCATGTATATCACAAGTATTAGAAGCTAAACCATTTGATTCGCATGGATTTGAAGCTAAGCCTTCTACTTCGCATTGATTGGAAGCTTAATCATGTATTTCGCATTGATTGGAAGCTTACTCATGTATTTCGCTTCGATTTGAAGCTAAATCATGTGTTTCGTATGGACTTAATGCTGACACGTTTGTTTCGCATGCAGTTGAACCTAAATCGTGTATATCACAAGTATTTGAAGGTAAACCATTTGTTTCGCATGGATTCGAATGTAACCCTTCTACCTCGTATTGATTTTAAGCTAAATCATGGGTTTCTCATGGATTTAAAGCTAACTCGTTTGTTTCGCATGGATTTAAAGCTAATTCGTTTGTCTCGCCTGCATTTGAAGCTAAATCATGTTTATCACAAATATTTGAAGCTAAACCATTTGTTTCGCATGGATTTGAAGTTAAGCCATCGACTTCGCATTGATTTGTAGCTAAATCATGTGTTCCGCCTGGATTTCAAGATAACTCGATTGTTTCGCATGCAGTTGAAGCAAAATCATGTATATCACAAGTATTTGAAGCTAAACCATTTGATTCGCATGGATTTGATGCTAAGCCTTCTAGTTCGCATTGATTTCAAGCTAAATCATGTGTTTCGCATGGATTTGAAGCTAAGCCTTCTACTTCGCAATGATTTGAAGCTAAATCATGTGTTTCGCTTGGATTTGAAGCTAACTTGTTTGATGTTTCATACAGGTGACGCCAAATCGTGTATAAAAAAAGTATTTGAAGCTATATCATGCGTTTCGCATGGATTTGAATCTAACTCGTTTGTTTCGTATGCAGTTGAAGCTAAATCATGTTTATCACAAGTATCTGAATCTAAACCATCTGCTTCCCATGAACATTAAGCTAAACCATGTGTTTCGCATGAATTTGAAGCTAAGTCATTTGTTTCGCATGGATTTGATGCTATATCACTTGTATTCGCAAGTATTTGAAGCTAAACCATTCGCTTCGCATGGATTTGAAGATAAGCCTTCAACTTCGCATTGATTTGTAGCTAAATCATGTGTTTCGCTTGGATTTGAAATCTGCTCGTTTGTTTCTCAGGCAGTTGAATCTAAATCACGTATATCACAATTATTTGAAGCTAAACCATTCGTTTCGCATGGATTTGAAGCTAAGGCTTCTACTTCGCATTGACTTGAAGCTAAATCATGTGTTTCGCATGAATTTGAATATAACTCGTTTGTTTTGCTTGAATTCGAAGCTATATCACTTATATTCGCAAGTATTTGAAGTTCAATCATTCGTTTCGCATGGATTTGAAGCTAAGGCTTCTAGTTCGCATTGATTTGAAGCTAAATCATATGTTTCACATGGATTTGAAACTAACTCGTTTGTTTCTGATGCAGTTGAATCTAAATAATGTATATCACATGTATTTGAAGCTTCTTCTTCGCATTGATTTTAAGCTAAATCGTATGTTTCGCATGTATTCGAAGCTAACTCGTTTGTTTCGCCTGCATTTGAAGCTATATCACTTATATTCGCAAGTATTTGACGGTCAATCATTCGTTTCGCATGAATTTGAAGCTAAACCTTCTACTTCGCTTTGATTTGAAACTAAATCATGTGTTCTCTTGGATTTGAAGCTAACTCATTGTTTCGCATGCAGTTGAAGCTGAATCATGTTTATCACATGTATTGGAAGCAAAACCATTTGATTCGCATGAATTTGAAACTAAATGATGTGGTTCACATAAATTGAAGCTGACTCGTTTGTTTCGCATGCATTTGAAGCTATATCACTTATATCGCAAGTATTTGAAGCTAAATCATTTGTGTCGCATGGATTTGAAGCTAAGCCTTCTACTTCGCATTGATTTGAAGCTAAATCATTTGTTTTTCATGGATTTGAAGCTAACTCGTTTCTATCGCATGGATTTAAAGCTAACTCCTTTGTCTCGCCTGCATTTGAAGCTAAATCATGTATATCACAAATATTTGAAGCTAAACCATTTGTTTCGCATGGATTCGAAAGTAAGCCTTCTACTTCGCATTGAATTGGAGCTAAATCATGTGTTTCGCATGGATTTGAAGCCAACTCCTTTATTTCGCATGCAGTTGAAGCTAAATCATGTGTTTCGCATGAATTTGAATATAACTCGTTTGTTTTGCTTGAATTCGAAGCTATATCACTTACATTCGCAAGTATTTGAAGTTCAATCATTCGTTTCGCATGGATTTGAAGCTAAGGCTTCTAGTTCGCATTGTTTTGAATCTAAATCATATGTTTCGCATGGATTTGAAACTAACTCGTTTGTTTCTGATGCAGTTGAATCTAAATAATGTATATCACATGTATTTGAAGCTTCTTCTTCGCATTGATTTTAAGCTAAATCGTGTGTTTCGCATGTATTCGAAGCTAACTCGTTTGTTTCGCCTGCATTTGAAGCTATATCACTTATATTCGCAAGTATTTGACGGTCAATCATTCGTTTCGCATGAATTTGAAGCTAAATCATGTATATCACAAGTATTTGAAGCAAAACCATTTGTTTTGCATTGATTTAAAGCTAAGCCTTCTACTTCGCATTGATTTGAAGCTAAATCTTGTGTTTCGCATGTATTCGAAGCTAACTCGTCTGATTCGCCTGCATTTGAAGCTATATCACTTATATTCGCAAGTATTTGACGGTCAATCATTCGTTTCGCGTGAATTTGAAGCTAAGCCTTCTACTTCGCATTGATTTGAATCTAAATGATATGATTCACTTGGATTTGATGCTAACCCTTCTACTTCGCATTGATGTGAAGCTAAATCATGAGTTTCGCTTGGATTTTTAGTTAACACGTTTGTTTCACATACAGTTGAAGCTCAATCATGTATGTCACAAGTATTTGAAGCTGAACAATTTGTTTTGCATGGGTTTGAATCAAAGCCTTCTACTTCGCAATTGATTTGAAGCTAAATCGTGTGTTTCGCAAGTATTCGAAGCTAACTCGTTTGTTTCGCCTGCATTTGAAGCTATATCACTTATATTCGCAAGTATTTGACGGTCAATCATTCGTTTCGCGTGAATTTGAAACTAAGCCTTCTACTTCGCATTGATTTGAATCTAAATCATATGATTCACTTGGATTTGATGCTAACCCTTCTACTTCGCATTGATTTGAAGCTAAATCATGTGTTTGGTATGGATTTGAAACTAACTCGGTTGTTTCGCCTGCATTCGAAGTTATATCACGTATAATCGCATGTATTTGAAGTTCAGTCATTCGTTTCGCATGGATTTGAAGCTAAGCCTTCTACTTCGCATTGATTTGAAGCTAAATCATATGTTTCGCTCGGATTTGAAGGTAACACGTTTGTTTCACATGCAGTTGAAGCTCAATCATGTATATCACAAGTATTTGAAGCTAAACCCTTTGCTTCGCCTGGATTTGAACCTAATTCCTCTACTACGCATTGATTTGAAGTTAAATTATGTGTTACGCTGGGATTTGAAGCTGATTCGTTTGTTTCGCCTGCATTTGAAGCTATATCACTTATATCGAAAGTATTTGTAGCTAAACCATTTGTTTCTAATGTATTTCAAGCTAAGCCTTCCACTTCGAACTGATTTGAAACTAAGTAATGTGTTTCGCTTGGATTTCTTGCTAAAGCGTTTGTTTCGAGTGCAGTTGAAGCAACATCATGTATATCACAATTATTTGAGGGCTAAGCCATTTGTATCTCATGTTTTCGAAGCTAAGCCGTCTACTTCGCATTGAACTGAAGCTAAGTCATGTGTTTCTCATGGATTTGAAGCTAACACGTTTCTATCGCATGGATTTAAAGCTAACTCGTTTGTTTCGCCTGCATTTGAAGCTAAATCATGTATATCACAAATATTTGAAGCTAAACCATTTGTTTCGCATGGATTCGAAAGTAAGCCTTCTACTTCGCATTGATTTGAAGCTAAATCATGTCTTACGATTGGATTTGAAGCTCTCTCCTTTGTTTCTCCTGCATTTGAAGCTATATCACTTATATCGCAAGTATTTGAAGCTAAATCATTTGTGTCGCATGGATTTGATTCTAAGCCTTCTACTTCGCTTTGATTTGGAGCTAAATCGTGAGTTTCGCAAGGATTTAAAGCTCACACGTTTGTTTCGCATGCAGTTGAAGCTAAATCATGAATATCACAAGTATTTGAAGATAATCCATTTGATTCGCATGGATTTGAAGCTAAGCCTCCTATTTCGCACTGATTCGAAGCTAAATCATGCGTTTCGCATGAAATTGAAACTATTTCGTTTGTTTCGCATTGATTTGAAGCTAACTCGTTTGTTTCGCCTGCATTTGAAGCTAAATCATGTATATCGCTAATATTTGAAGCTAATCCATTTGTTTGCATGGATTCGAAGATAAACCTTCTACTTCGTATTGATTTTAAGTTAAATCATGTGTTTCACATGGATTTAAAGATAACTCGTTTGTTTCGCATGCAGTTGATTCTAAATCATGTATATCACAAGTATTTGAAGCTAAACCATTTGTTTCGCATGGATTCGAAAATCCGTCTTCTATTTCGCAATGATTTGATGATGAATCATGTGTTTCTCATGGATTTGAAGCTAACTCATTTGTTTCGCATGGATTTGAAGCTAACTCGCTTGTTTCGCATGCAGTTGAAGCAAAATCATGTATATCACAAGTATTAGAAGCTAAACCATTTGATTCGCATGGATTTGAAGCTAAGCTTTCTACTTCGCATTGATTGGAAGCTTAATCATGTATTTCGCTTCGATTTGAAGCTAAGCCTTCTACTTCGCAATGATTTGAAGCTAAATCATGTGTTTCGCTTGGATTTGAAGCTAACTTGTTTGATGTTTCATACAGGTGACGCCAAATCGTGTATAAAAAAAGTATTTGAAGCTAAATCATGCGTTTCGCATGGATTTGAATCTAACTCGTTTGTTTCGTATGCAGTTGAAGCTAAATCATGTTTATCACAAGTATCTGAATCTAAACCATCTGCTTCCCATGAATATTAAGCTAAACCATGTGTTTCGCATGAATTTGAAGCTAAACCATTTGTTTCGCATGGATTCGAAAATCAGTCTTCTATTTCGCAATGATTTGATGCAGAATCATGTGTTTCTCATGGATTTGAAGCTAACTCATTTGTTTCGCATGGATTTGAAGCTAACTCGCTTGTTTCGCATGCAGTTGAAGCAAAATCATGTATATCACAAGTATTAGAAGCTAAACCTTTTGATTCGCATGGATTTGAAGCTAAGCCTTCTACTTCGCATTGATTGGAAGCTTAATCATGTATTTCGCATTGATTGGAAGCTTAATCATGTATTTCGCTTCGATTTGAAGCTAAATCATGTGTTTCGTATGGACTTAATGCTGACACGTTTGTTTCGCATGCAGTTGAACCTAAATCGTGTATATCACAAGTATTTGAAGCTAAACCATTTGTTTCGCATGGATTCGAATGTAACCCTTCTACCTCGTATTGATTTTAAGCTAAATCATGGGTTTCTCATTGGATTTAAAGCTAACTCGTTTGTTTCGCATGGATTTAAAGCTAATTCGTTTGTCTCGCCTGCATTTGAAGCTAAATCATGTTTATCACAAATATTTGAAGCTAAACCATTTGTTTCGCATGGATTTGAAGTTAAGCCATCGACTTCGCATTGATTTGTAGCTAAATCATGTGTTCCGCCTGGATTTCAAGATAACTCGATTGTTTCGCATGCAGTTGAAGCAAAATCATGTATATCACAAGTATTTGAAGCTAAATCATTTGATTCGCATGGATTTGATGCTAAGCCTTCTAGTTCGCATTGATTTCAAGCTAAATCATGTGTTTCGCATGGATTTGAAGCTAAGCCTTCTACTTCGCAATGATTTGAAGCTAAATCATGTGTTTCGCTTGGATTTGAAGCTAACTTGTTTGATGTTTCATACAGGTGACGCCAAATCGTGTATAAAAAAAGTATTTGAAGCTAAATCATGCGTTTCGCATGGATTTGAATCTAACTCGTTTGTTTCGTATGCAGTTGAAGCTAAATCATGTTTATCACAAGTATCTGAATCTAAACCATCTGCTTCCCATGAATATTAAGCTAAACCATGTGTTTCGCATGAATTTGAAGCTAAACCATTTGTTTCGCATGGATTCGAAAATCAGTCTTCTATTTCGCAATGATTTGATGCTGAATCATGTGTTTCTCATGGATTTGAAGCTAACTCATTTGTTTCGCATGGATTTGAAGCTAACTCGCTTGTTTCGCATGCAGTTGAAGCAAAATCATGTATATCACAAGTATTAGAAGCTAAACCATTTGATTCGCATGGATTTGAAGCTAAGCCTTCTACTTCGCATTGATTGGAAGCTTAATCATGTATTTCGCATTGATTGGAAGCTTACTCATGTATTTCGCTTCGATTTGAAGCTAAATCGTGTGTTTCGTATGGACTTAATGCTGACACGTTTGTTTCGCATGCAGTTGAACCTAAATCGTGTATATCACAAGTATTTGAAGCTAAACCATTTGTTTCGCATGGATTCGAATGTAACCCTTCTACCTCGTATTGATTTTAAGCTAAATCATGGGTTTCTCATGGATTTAAAGCTAACTCGTTTGTTTCGCATGAATTTAAAGCTAATTCGTTTGTCTCGCCTGCATTTGAAGCTAAATCATGTTTATCACAAATATTTGAAGCTAAACCATTTGTTTCGCATGGATTTGAAGTTAAGCCATCGACTTCGCATTGATTTGTAGCTAAATCATGTGTTCCGCCTGGATTTCAAGATAACTCGATTGTTTCGCATGCAGTTGAAGCAAAATCATGTATATCACAAGTATTTGAAGCTAAATCATTTGATTCGCATGGATTTGATGCTAAGCCTTCTAGTTCGCATTGATTTCAAGCTAAATCATGTGTTTCGCATGGATTTGAAGCTAAGCCTTCTACTTCGCAATGATTTGAAGCTAAATCATGTGTTTCGCTTGGATTTGAAGCTAACTTGTTTGATGTTTCATACAGGTGACGCCAAATCGTGTATAAAAAAAGTATTTGAAGCTAAATCATGCGTTTCGCATGGATTTGAATCTAACTCGTTTGTTTCGTATGCAGTTGAAGCTAAATCATGTTTATCACAAGTATCTGAATCTAAACCATCTGCTTCCCATGAATATTAAGCTAAACCATGTGTTTCGCATGAATTTGAAGCTAAACCATTTGTTTCGCATGGATTCGAAAATCAGTCTTCTATTTCGCAATGATTTGATGCTGAATCATGTGTTTCTCATGGATTTGAAGCTAACTCATTTGTTTCGCATGGATTTGAAGCTAACTCGCTTGTTTCGCATGCAGTTGAAGCAAAATCATGTATATCACAAGTATTAGAAGCTAAACCATTTGATTCGCATGGATTTGAAGCTAAGCCTTCTACTTCGCATTGATTGGAAGCTTAATCATGTATTTCGCATTGATTGGAAGCTTACTCATGTATTTCGCTTCGATTTGAAGCTAAATCATGTGTTTCGTATGGACTTAATGCTGACACGTTTGTTTCGCATGCAGTTGAACCTAAATCGTGTATATCACAAGTATTTGAAGGTAAACCATTTGTTTCGCATGGATTCGAATGTAACCCTTCTACCTCGTATTGATTTTAAGCTAAATCATGGGTTTCTCATGGATTTAAAGCTAACTCGTTTGTTTCGCATGGATTTAAAGCTAATTCGTTTGTCTCGCCTGCATTTGAAGCTAAATCATGTTTATCACAAATATTTGAAGCTAAACCATTTGTTTCGCATGGATTTGAAGTTAAGCCATCGACTTCGCATTGATTTGTAGCTAAATCATGTGTTCCGCCTGGATTTCAAGATAACTCGATTGTTTCGCATGCAGTTGAAGCAAAATCATGTATATCACAAGTATTTGAAGCTAAACCATTTGATTCGCATGGATTTGATGCTAAGCCTTCTAGTTCGCATTGATTTCAAGCTAAATCATGTGTTTCGCATGGATTTGAAGCTAAGCCTTCTACTTCGCAATGATTTGAAGCTAAATCATGTGTTTCGCTTGGATTTGAAGCTAACTTGTTTGATGTTTCATACAGGTGACGCCAAATCGTGTATAAAAAAAGTATTTGAAGCTATATCATGCGTTTCGCATGGATTTGAATCTAACTCGTTTGTTTCGTATGCAGTTGAAGCTAAATCATGTTTATCACAAGTATCTGAATCTAAACCATCTGCTTCCCATGAACATTAAGCTAAACCATGTGTTTCGCATGAATTTGAAGCTAAGTCATTTGTTTCGCATGGATTTGATGCTATATCACTTGTATTCGCAAGTATTTGAAGCTAAACCATTCGCTTCGCATGGATTTGAAGATAAGCCTTCAACTTCGCATTGATTTGTAGCTAAATCATGTGTTTCGCTTGGATTTGAAATCTGCTCGTTTGTTTCTCAGGCAGTTGAAGCTAAATCACGTATATCACAATTATTAGAAGCTAAACCATTCGTTTCGCATGGATTTGAAGCTAAGGCTTCTACTTCGCATTGACTTGAAGCTAAATCATGTGTTTCGCATGAATTTGAATATAACTCGTTTGTTTTGCTTGAATTCGAAGCTATATCACTTATATTCGCAAGTATTTGAAGTTCAATCATTCGTTTCGCATGGATTTGAAGCTAAGGCTTCTAGTTCGCATTGATTTGAAGCTAAATCATATGTTTCGCATGGATTTGAAACTAACTCGTTTGTTTCTGATGCAGTTGAATCTAAATAATGTATATCACATGTATTTGAAGCTTCTTCTTCGCATTGATTTTAAGCTAAATCGTGTGTTTCGCATGTATTCGAAGCTAACTCGTTTGTTTCGCATGCATTTGAAGCTATATCACTTATATCGCAAGTATTTGAAGCTAAATCATTTGTGTCGGATGGATTGAAGCTAAGCCTTCTACTTCGCATTGATTTGAAGCTAAATCATTTGTTTTTCATGGATTTGAAGCTAACTCGTTTCTATCGCATGGATTTAAAGCTAACTCCTTTGTCTCGCCTGCATTTGAAGCTAAATCATGTATATCACAAATATTTGAAGCTAAACCATTTGTTTCCCATGGATTTGAAGTTAAGCCTTCGACTTCGCATTCATTTGTAGCTAAATCATATGTTCCGCCTGGATTTCAAGATAACTCGATTGTTTCGCATGCAGTTGAAGCTCAATCATGTATATCTCAAGTATTTGAAGCTAAACCATTTGAGTCGCATGGATTTGAAGCTAACTCGTCTGTTTCGCCTGCATTTGAAGATAAATCATGTATATCGCAAGTAATTGAAGCTAAACCATTTGTCTCGCATTGGTTTTGAAGCTAAGCCTTCTATTTCGCATTGATTTGAAGCTAAATTATGAGTTTCGTATGGATTTGAAGCTAACTCGTTTGTTTCGCATGCAATGAAGCAAAATCATGTATATCACAAGTTTTTGACGCTAACCACTCGTTTCGCATGGATTTGAAGCTAAGCCTTCTACATCGCATTGATTTGAAGCTAAATCATGTGTTTTGCATGTATTTGAAGCTAACTCGTTTGTTTCGCCTGCATGTGAAGCTAAATCATGTATATCACATAAATTTGAAGCTAAACCATTTGATTCGCATGTATTTGATGATAAGCTTTCTACTTCGCATTGATTTGAAGCAAAATTAAGTATTTCGCTTGGATTTGAAGCTAACTCGTTTGTTTCGCATGCAGTTGAAGCTCAATCATGTATCTCACAAGTATTTGAAGCTAAACCATTTGTTTCGCATGGATTTGAAGCTAAGCCTTCTCCTTCGCATTGATTTGAAGCTAAATCATGTCTTACGATTGGATTTGATGCTCTCTCCTTTGTTTCTCCTGCATTTGAAGCTATATCACTTATATCGCAAGTATTTGAAGCTAAATCATTTGTGTCGCATGGATGTGAAGCTAAGCCTTCTACTTCGCATTGATTTGACGCTAAATCATTTGTTTTTCATGGATTTGAAGCTAACTCGTTTCTATCGCATGGATTTAAAGCTAACTCCTTTGTCTCGCCTGCATTTGAAGCTAAATCATGTATATCACAAATATTTGAAGCTAAACCATTTGTTTCCCATGGATTTGAAGTTAAGCCTTCGACTTCGCATTCATTTGTAGCTAAATCATATGTTCCGCCTGGATTTCAAGATAACTCGATTGTTTCGCATGCAGTTGAAGCTCAATCATGTATATCTCAAGTATTTGAAGCTAAACCATTTGATTCGCATGGATTTGATGCTAAGCCTTCTACTTCGCATCGATTTGAAGCTATATAAAGTGTTTCGTTTGGATATGAAGCAAACTCGTTTGTGTCGCATGCAGTTGAAGATATATCACTTATGTTCGCAAGTATTTGAAGCTAAATCATTCGTTTCGCATCGATTTGAAAATAAGCCTTCTACTTCGCATTAATTTGGAGCTAAATCATGATTTTCGCTTGGATTTGAAGCTAAGCCTCCTAGTTCGCATTGATTTGAAGAAAATCATGTGTTTGGCTTGGATTTGCAGCTAAATCGCTTGTTTCGCATGCAGTTGAAGCTGAATCATATATAAAACAAGTATTTGAAGCTAAACCCTTTGCTTCGCCTGGATTTGAACCTAATTCTTCTACTACGCATTGATTTGAAGTTAAATTATGTGTTACGCTGGGATTTGAAGCTGATTCGTTTGTTTCGCCTGCATTTGAAGCTATATCACTTATATCGAAAGTATTTGTAGCTAAACCATTTGTTTCTAATGTATTTCAAGCTAAGCCTTCCACTTCGAACTGATTTGAAACTAAGTAATGTGTTTCGCTTGGATTTCTTGCTAAAGCGTTTGTTTCGAGTGCAGTTGAAGCAACATCATGTATATCACAATTATTTGAGGGCTAAGCCATTTGTATCTCATGTTTTCGAAGCTAAGCCGTCTACTTCGCATTGATTTGAAGCTAAGTCATGTGTTTCTCATGGATTTGAAGCTAACACGTTTCTATCGCATGGATTTAAAGCTAACTCGTTTGTTTCGCCTGCATTTGAAGCTAAATCATGTATATCACAAATATTTGAAGCTAAACCATTTGTTTCGCATGGATTCGAAAGTAAGCCTTCTACTTCGCATTGAATTGGAGCTAAATCATGTGTTTCGCATGGATTTGAAGCCAACTCCTTTATTTCGCATGCAGTTGAAGCTAAATCATGTATATCACAAGTATTTGAAGCTAAACCATTTGTTTTACATGGATTCGAAAATCAGAGTTCTATTTCGCATTGATTTGAAGCCAAAGCATGTGTTTCTCATGGATTTGAAGCTAACTCGTTTCCATCGCATGGATTTAAAACTCACTCGTTTGTTTCGCATGCTGAAGAAGCTAAATCTAGTATATCACAAGTATTTGAAGCTAAACCATTTGTTTCGTATGGATTCGAAGGTAACCCTTCTACCTCGTAGTGATTTTAAGCTAAATCATGGGTTTCTGATGGATTTAAAGCTAACTCGTTTGTTTCGCATGCAGATAAAGCTAAACTATGTATACCACAACTATTTGAAGCTAAACCATTTGATTCCCATGGATTTGGAGCTAAGCCTACTACTTCGCATTGATTTGAAGCTAAATCATGTGTTTCGCTTGGATTTGAAGCTAACTCGTTTGTTTCGCATGCAGTTGAAGCTCAATCATGTATCTCACAAGTATTTGAAGCTAAACCATTTGTTTCGCATGGATTTGAAGCTAAGCCTTCTCCTTCGCATTGATTTGAAGCTAAATCATGTCTTACGATTGGATTTGAAGCTCTCTCCTTTGTTTCTCCTGCATTTGAAGCTATATCACTTATATCGCAAGTATTTGAAGCTAAATCATTTGTGTCGCATGGATTTGATTCTAAGCCTTCTACTTCGCTTTGATTTGGAGCAAAATCGTGAGTTTCGCAAGGATTTAAAGCTCACACGTTTGTTTCGCATGCAGTTGAAGCTAATTCATGAATATCACAAGTATTTGAAGATAATCCATTTGATTCGCATGGATTTGAAGCTAAGCCTCCTATTTCGCACTGATTCGAAGCTAAATCATGCGTTTCGCATGAAATTGAAACTATTTCGTTTGTTTCGCATTGATTTGAAGCTAACTCGTTTGTTTCGCCTGCATTCGAAGCTAAACCATGTATATCGCTAATATTTGAAGCTAATCCATTTGTTTGCATGGATTCGAAGATAAACCTTCTACTTCGTATTGATTTTAAGTTAAATCATGTGTTTCACATGGATTTAAAGATAACTCGTTTGTTTCGCATGCAGTTGATTCTAAATCATGTATATCACAAGTATTTGAAGCTAATCCATTTGATTCCCATGGATTTGGAGCTAAGCCTTCTACTTCGCATTGATTTGACGCTAAATCATGTGTTTCACATGGATTTAAACATAACACGATTGTTTCACATGCAGTTGAAGCTAAATCATGTATATCACAAGTATTTGAAGCTAAACCATTTGTTTCGCATGGATTCGAAAATCAGTCTTCTATTACGCAATGATTTGATGCTGAATCATGTGTTTCTCATGGATTTGAAGCTAACTCATTTGTTTCGCATGGATTTGAAGCTAACTCGCTTGTTTCGCACGCAGTTGAAGCAAAATCATGTATATCACAAGTATTAGAAGCTAAACCATTTGATTCGCTTGGATTTGAAGCTAAGCCTTCTACTTCGCATTGATTGGAAGCTTAATCATGTATTTCGCTTCGATTTGAAGCTAAATCATGTGTTTCGTATGGACTTGATGGTGACACGTTTGTTTCGCATGCAGTTGAACCTAAATCGCGTATATCACAAGTATTTGAAGCTAAACCATTTGTTTCGCATGGATTCGAATGTAACCCTTCTACCTCGTATTGATTTTAAGCTAAATCATGGGTTTCTCATGGATTTAAAGGTAACTCGTTTGTTTCGCATGGATTTAAAGCTAATTCGTTTGTCTCGCCTGCATTTGAAGCTAAATCATGTTTATCACAAATATTTGAAGCTAAACCATTTGTTTCGCATGGATTTGAAGTTAAGCCATCGACTTCGCATTGATTTGTAGCTAAATCATGTGTTCCGCCTGGATTTCAAGATAACTCGATTGTTTCGCATGCAGTTGAAGCAAAATCATGTATATCACAAGTATTTGAAGCTAAACCATTTGATTCGCATGGCTTTGATGCTAAGCCTTCTAGTTCGCATTGATTTCAAGCTAAATCTTGTGTTTCGCATGGATTTGAAGCTAAGCCTTCTACTTCGCAATGATTTGAAGCTAAATCATGTGTTTCGCTTGCATTTGAAGCTAACTTGTTTGATGTTTCATACAGGTGACGCCAAATCGTGTATAAAAAAAGTATTTGAAGCTAAATCATGCGTTTCGCATGGATTTGAAGCTAAGCATTCTACTTCGCTTGATTTTGAATCTAAATCAAGTGTTTCGCTTGGATTTGAAGCTAAGCCTTCTACTTCGCTTGATTTTGAAGCTAAATCATGTGTTTCGCTTGGATTTGCATCTAACTCGTTTGTTTCGTATGCAGTTGAAGCTAAATCATGTTTATCACAAGTATCTGAATCTAAACCATCTGCTTCCCATGAATATTAAGCTAAACCATGTGTTTTGCATGAATTTGAAGCTAAGTCATTTGTTTCGCATGGATTTGAAGCTATATCACTTATATTCGCAAGTATTTGAAGCTAAACCATTCGCTTCGCATGGATTTGAAGATAAGCCTTCAACTTCGCATTGATTTGTAGCTAAATCATGTGTTTCGCTTGGATTTGAAATCAGCTCGTTTGTTTCTCAGGCAGTTGTAGCTAAATCATGTATATCACAAGTATTTGAAGCTAAACTATTTGTTTCGCATGGATTCGAAAATCAGCCTTCTATTTCGCATGGATTTGAAGCTAAATCATGTATATCACAAGTATTTGAAGCTAAACCATTTGTTTCGCATGGATTCGAAAATCAGCCTTCTATTTCGCATTGATTTGAAGCTAAATCATGTGTTTCGCATGGATTTAAAGCTAACACGTTTGTTGCGCATGCAGTTAAAGCTAAATCATGGATATCACAAGTATTTGAAGCTATACCATTCGTTTCGCATGGATTTGAATCTAAGCCTTCTACATCGGATTGATTTGAAGCTAAATCATGAGTTACGCTTGGATTTGAAGCTCACGCTTTTGTTCCCCCTGCATTTGAAGCTATATCACTTACATCGCAAGTATTTGAAGCTAAATCATATGTGTCGCATGGATATGATACTACCTCTTCTACTTCGCATTGATTTGAAGGTAAGTCGTGTGTTACACTTGAATTTGATGCTCTCTCGTTTGTTCCGCATGCAGTTGAATTTAAATCACTTATATCACAAGTATGTGAATCTAAACCATCTGTTTCGCATGGTTTCGAAGATAAGCCTTCCACTCCGCATTGATTTGAAGCTAAACCATTCGTTTCGCATGGATTTGAATCTAAGCCTCCTACATCGCATGAATTTGAATCTAAATCATGTGTTTCGCTTGCATTTCAAGCTAATTCGTTGGTTTCGCATGCAGTTGAAGCAAAATCATGTATATCACAAGTATTTGAAGCGAAACCATTTGATTCACATGGATTTGGAGCTAAGCCTTCTACTTCGCATTGATTTGAAGCTAAATCTTGTGTTTCTCTTGGATTTGAAGCCAACTCGTTTGTTTCGCATACAGCTGAAGCTAAGTCATGTATATCACAAGTATTTCAAGCTAAACCATTTGATTCGCATGGATTTGAAT